>NW_027531026.1:5739657-5751189 GCF_008692635.1 Crocuta crocuta
GCCCCCAGTGTCAGGCAAGTTTTTGGTCCTACACTCTTGGAGGCCCAAAACTGAAATAGATGTCACTAAGCTAAACAAGATTGTTTGTGTTCCTTCTGGAGACATGGGTGGGGGTGTGTGAGGGAAATCCAATTCCTTGTTTTTTCCAACTTCTATGGACCACCTACATTTCTTAGCTCTTGGTCTTCTTCAAAGCCAGCATTAATACTGCTATCACTTGTACTATTATCATTATATCTACTTGGACTCTAATGTCTGTTTCACTTCTAATGACTTTTGTGATTGCATTGGGTGTAACTAGATCATCCAGAATGATCTACCCATTTAAAGATTCTTAAAGTAATTCTATCTACAGTTCCTTTTGCTATGTAAGGTAGTCTGTTCATAAGAATTAGGAAGTGGATATCTTTGGGGGCCATTATTCTGCCTATTCTACTTTTAACATTGAATAAAGTCATTTTTAGATAGATGACTAAAAATCATCTATCTCTGAGTCACCAGAATCAGAGAGAATTCTGGTCTGGCCAGAATATTAGGAATTCCTGGTCAGTTTTCCAGCGTCTGCTCTTAAAAAAAACAAAAACAAACAAACAAAAAGTTAAGGAAGTTCCTCAGCTGCAACAAAACAAAACGAAACATCACCTAAACTCCTAAAGGAATAGAAGAACATTAGAAATGACAATATTTACTATGTTGACAAACATAAAAGATTATCTTTTTTCTTCTCTTAATTGATTTTTGTGGTTAACGTCTTTTATACCATGTTTAAGGAATCCTTGCCTATGTAAGGTCAGGAATTTTCTATATGTTGATTGTTTTACCATTAACATTTAGAGTTAATCTAGAATTCCTTTTAAGGTTAAGTGTGATGTAAAGATTAAAATGCACTTTTGTTTGTATAAATATCCAGTTGACTAAGTAGGTATTGAAAAGACTACCTTTCTCTAATAGAAATGCAATGTTAACTTGGTCACAAATCAAGTGACAGTTTATGTTTGGTTCTGCTAGGTGCTTCAATCTTTTCTAATGCTCAGTTTCCCTACCTTTACATAATACTCTGCTAATATAGCTTTGCTTACTTTTTTACAGCAAATTAGTTCCTCACTTCTTTACTACTGGTACTGTAATTTCTCCAGATTTGTTCTTCTGTAGTATGCCTTGGCTATTCTTAGGTTTTAAAATTCCAGTATAAATTTTTAAATCAGTGATCCAACTTATACTCCAAGTTTTATAAGTTTGATTCATATTGTATTGAATGTATATAATGATGTAGGAAGAGCTAACATGTTTATAGTATTGATTCTCATCCTTAGGCATCTATAATTTTTTAGTTATTTAAATTTTCAGTTTCTCTTAATAATTAAAAATAATAGTTTAAACTTGTACATCTTACAAATTTGTTATTAGATATTTAATATTTTGAGACTGTTACACATTGTATTACTTTGTTTATGGATTTATAATTTTTATGTATTATTATATACATATTCAGTTCTATATTAAATTTATTAATCTGGATAGTTTGTGGATTCTTTTGGATTTTCCAAGTACATTATCCTGTTTCCACAAATAACAATCTCACTGCATTATTCTAGTTTGTGTGTAATTTTTTTCTTTTTGCATTTGGTATATTCACCAATAGAATACTGAGTCATGGTAATAATATCACGGGTCCTTTTCTCATACCAGACCTCAGTGGCACAGATATTAGTGGATATGCTGAAGTAGGGTTTTAATTATTATTCTTTATCGGATTAAGAAAGCTCTAACTAACTCCTATATTGCTGTGTTTTTATTCTGCAGTCAAAATCTCTACCACTGAGCTATATGCTCGTGCTGTTTTTATTCTGAAAGGGTGTTAAATTGGTCACTGTTGAGATAATTTTGTGATTTTTCTCCGCTTTAATAATAACATTATATGAGTTAAACTTATTAATTTGAAATGTATAACAATAATCCTCCCTTACTGAGGAGTACACACATGGACATTTATCACTTGATTTGATAATATTTTGCTTAGGATTATTGTATCTGTTCATGTCAGTGGTGGTCTATATTTCTCCTTTAGTATAATATTCTTGCAATACTTACAAATCAATAGTAGATTGTACACTCTTTGTCTATTCTTTTTTTTTTAATATTTTTATTTATTTCTAGGAGAGAGAGAGAGAGAGACAGCGTGAGCAGGGGAGGGTCAGAGAGAGAGGGAGTCACAGACTGAAATAGGCTCCAGGCTCTGAGCTGGCAGTCAGCACAGAGCCCGACGCGGGGCTCGAACCCACGAACCGCGAGATCATGACCTAAGCGAAAGTCGGACGCTTAACCGACTAAGCCACCCAGGCGCCCCTCTAATGGCTTATTTAAACCAAGATTAATATTACTCACCTAAATAGTAATATTCTTTTTAAAAGAAATTTAATGTTTGCTTATTTTTGAGAGAGAGAGAGAGAGAGAAACAGAGCACAAGCAGAGGAGGGGCAGAAGGAGAGAGAGATAAAGAAACTGAAGCAGGCTCCAGTCTCTGAGCTGTCAGCACACAGCCCAACATGGGGTTCGCACTGATGAACCGTGATATCATGACCTGAGCTGAAGTTGGGGCTTACCCTACTAAGCTACTCAGGAACCCTAAGAGTATTATTTTTAGATACTCATTCTAGGTCATTCAGTAAATGTAGAGGCTTGGATTTGTAATCTATTTATAACAAATATTTCCAATAGCTTGTATTTTATGTTGTCCAAGAACAACACTTTGAGAACTACTGATAAAAAGTACAGTACAGGTGCAGATCAAATGAGAATCATTATAAGCCTTTTCCTGAAATAAATAATGGTGTGTGTCTTATCCCTTCCCTCAAATTGCTTGTGTTTATCACCTCATCTCAGTGAGATTTTTCTACCTTTCTTACTCAGGTAAAAAACTTTTAGACCCACTATCCTGAATAAATGAATCTTATCCATCATTTTATCATACTTGTGCACTAAAATCAGCTGGTGGTCTCTTTCAACTAATTTATCAGTAATAATAAAGTAATGAGGTTTGAAAATGCCTTATACCTCATAATAGATCTACATATAAAAATCAGAGTTGCTTGAAAATTATATCATAAAACAACCATTCTTATTCTCTTTTACTGACACATTCATACTCCTGCTTTAGGTCAAGGGAGCTAACCAGCATAGGTCAGTTTATTTTTTAATTTTTTTAATGTTTGTTTAATTTTGAGAGAGAGAGAGAGAGAGAATAATTTGGGGAGGGGCAGAGAGAGAGAGGGAGACACAGACTCCAAAGCAGGCTCCCAGCTCTGAGCTGTCATTACAGAGCCTGACTTGGAGCTCAAAGCCAAAAACTTTGAGAGCATGACCTGAGCCAAAGTCACTCACTTAACCAACTGAGCCACCCAGGCGCCCTGGCATAGGTCAAGTGTATGATGAAGAAGAAAAAAAAAAAAAAACATTAAAAGTAGTAAGATTTAAAAACTACTCTTTTTCCAAGTATACACAATTACATGTAATTATATGTTATTACATTGAATAGTCAATATATTAGCATCTTGAAATATAGCATTTTACCAATTACACATCTTTTGATATAATTAGATTTTTAAGGGCATTGTCATCATAACTTGATAGCTTCTCATACATTTTGAGAAATAGAGTTGGAAATAGCTTTAGTTTATAGAAAAGATGAAAATTGAGAATAAAAGACTTTATCAAACATGCTAGAAAGATAAATCTTCATAAATACTGATCAAATAACAACCATATTAAAATATATTTTATTAATATTTAAGGAAATAGAAGTTCTGAGAAGCTTTGGAGCAATTGGAAATCATTTATTAAAATTAAAAGTAATAAAAATGCAAATTTGAAGAAAACTTTGGGTTCTTGTGCAACAGCGTAAACCTGGGTTGGATTCAGGTTTCATCAATTTATTTTTAAACACCTAAAATCACTACTCTAATTTCTCTAGGTTTAAAGTGGGAAATACAAAATGAAAACCTTACTTTTCTGGGGAAATGAGAATAAATTCGTAACTTCATCTGTAACTCAGAATAACAGAGGCTTTACAGTAAGTTCCCAAAAGTTACTTCTAATTAGCACTGTAAAATCTGTAAGTTTTGTTTAATTTTATCTGATGCCTTTAGAAGAAGTAACTTCTGAGTTTAGGCATAGTCTTCCTCATACTCCATGGCATTCCAATTAACCAAGTCTTACCATATGGATCTTAGTTTCCCAGATTGTGTTCTGCATAAATGTGCTACTAGGAGTCATGATGAAGCAAACATGCGTGGAACAAAGTTAAGTTTTTTTCTACACAGATCTTCCAGAGCCTCTAATAGCTAATGTGCACTGGGACTTCAAAGAGAGGGAGGAATAGGCTGTGTTGAGAGCATGTAGAGAAAGAGACAGAAAGGAATATTGGCAGTGTAAGCTAATTTGAACATGCTGTTTGGAAATTGCAAAGTATATTGTGTCATTTCTTCTGAAATAGCAGTCACATTAAACTTTGCTAACTTATTTGCTTCCAGATTTGTAAATCATCAAGCTCACTTCATGTCTGTTTCTCTTTAAAGTTAAGAACTTGCACCTTAATGAGGCTCTACATTCCCCATATCCAAAATCTTTAAAATATTATTTATTGATATTTCCTGCCTTAGAAAGTTTTCTATAGCTTTTTTTTCTTTTTTACAATTTCCAAAAGTGCAGGTGGCCAAATCATTTCTTTTAGAAGTATGCAGATTGCTGCTCCTCAAAGCCTGCTCACTCAATGAGGCTAAATACACATCCATGCAAGACGAGGATGGTATTGAGTCATAAAAATCTTGAAGGACCAAGAGACTAAAATAAACATGTTTTCAACTCTTCTGACATCTGGTACTCAATGTGAAATAGCAATATTGAAAAATTACTAAAAGATGCTTGTTTCAAAAGTTTGATTCAAATAATTATATATAAGTATCTACCAGTGTCATTGACATCGTGGTATAGAGATCATTCACTAGTGTGTTCGTTTGGACAAAGCAATTCTCAAAATAATACTTTATTATAGTACAATTTAGACATGATGATTCATTTAAAAATAGTTCTGTTAATAACAAGAGGACGTTTCCCCCCATTCCTTAATTGGAGGATATAGAGAATACTTTCTGTGACTATAAGCTAAATCATTTCATATTGCTCAGCTCAATATGGCTCTTGTGATAATTGTTCAGAATCATATTATAGTTAAAATTACACTGTAATAGAAAAATGTCCTTCTTTCCCTTTAAAGCAAAGCTTAGTCCTGGCAGAAACAAAAAATTCTAAGTTGGGAAATCTTTCTTTCATTAGCCAGAATGCTAAAAAAGATGCTTAAATTATGAGTAAATTTGTTAAGAGATTTTTTTCTACATAATCAAGCTAACTGATTTTTAGATACTTGGTTTGTTAACTATTCACTCAGTATTATGTGAATATTTATTCTATGTATCAGAAACTAGTCTAGATGGCAAAGAAAAATATAACATTTATGGATATTGTATTTAGTGGGAAGAAATGGAAATTAAAAGAAACAGATATCAGATATTGAAATATTTTATGCAAATAGACTTTGTGACCATCCTGCATTGTGGGGCAGGACTCAGTAAAAAGTAACATTAGGTTAAAATTTGAATGGTGCATTAAACCACTTATGCAAAAGTTGGTAAGAAAGTATATCCTGCAGAGTGAGAAGCTACCACAAAGATCTATGGCAAAAACTAGCTTGGTCCAATGAGTGGGAGAAGTGGATAATGGGAGAGGTAGAGACTGGAGGGGGGGGGGGGGGGGGGAAAANAAATAATTAAACTGTCTAAAACAGTGAATGATAACTTTTGGAATTTCTTTTGTAGGGGTACAACTATAAGTAAGGAATTATTAAATTCCACTATCATCTACTAAGCTTTGTAGGCATAGATGATAGAGGAAATTAATAGCATTGTGGCACTGCAATTGAGAGAGGTGGACTATTGAAAGAAATGTGCTGGCATTAGTCTTCAAGGAATGGCTGTTGGATTGGACATAGCATGAAAAAATAAAGATAGTACTGCAGAGTTAATAAAGTAGTCCCACCTATTCAGTTATTGCTCTCAGCTGTTATTTACCCGATTCTGGTATGTTTTGAGAAATAGGACCAAAATTCATATTTGGTTTACCTGATGAAGGGCAGGGAAAAGAAGATTCTTGAAAGAGAAGCCAGACCAAGATTTAAGAAGTCAAAAGAAGGTAATGAAGCACAAAAGTAAAAACACAGTAAAGCAGTATCATTCTCTGGATTAAAAAGTTTCATGTACTTATTCCATGTTTATATCGGAAACTTCTAGTTATCAATTGGAACAATAAAAAAAGTACCATAATCTGTCTTTAATACCTAGATGAAAATTCAAACTGACAGTATGTAATCCATTGTCTTCAAAAGTATATTCCTTGGAACACCAGTCCCTTGAGATGGTGTTAATATATTTGTGAAACATCGCATATTTTAAAAATATTTTATATATACAAATGCACATATTATTTATATCTATGAATTGTATATACATATACATATGTATATGTATATATATATACATATACATATACAATTCATATATATATGTATATATATGAAATAAGTAAATTAACATTTAAAATATTAAAGTTCCTGGGGAAAACTGACATAAATTAATGCCCACTGTAGACTGTAATTATCATTTCATTATGAAGTTGCAAAATCATATTACCTTTTACCTCCCACTAATAATAAATCTTCAGAAAAGCATGTTATTGATACATAAGTTAAATTTGCACAAAAATAGGAGTGTCTTCTCTAGCATTTACTTTTCATAATTATGTATATATATTACCAAGAGATAAATTCTGAGGTCACTGAATTAATACATAAGATTTTTAGGACTCCCTGCGATGCCAAAACCAAGTAATAGTTTGTCAGGAATATTAAGATCAAACACAAGTTTAAGCAGTACATGTATGTAGCAGTTACCAATTTGCTGTGCCTCCAACTTAGATAACATATGGAGGTTAGCAACTTTTTCCACACACACAAATAAATTGGATCATAAACTTTAGGGCAAAACACATTAATACTTGATGCTAAAGGTTTGCATTAGTTCAGTCTTTCTAGAAGTGTATTTTATTTTGTTTAGTAAACATGCCTGACACTAAGAATAAGAAAGTAGATTTCTCCTCAGAGCTTTGCCTTTATTATTGAAAATTCAACTCACCTTGGGAGTGGAATGGAAAACATTTGTGTGGCTTGATTTATGATTGAATTTTAACCTGAGTTGGAGGTTTTGTAGTTTAAAGGTCAGTGGATCTTGTCTTTCATTTCAACATTGCTACCTACCAGTTGAGACTCTAGCCATTTTGTATAAAAGTTATCCTTATTGTCTTCAAAATAATTACAAATGGTAACTATGTTCATCTGACAGACTAGGCTGTGTTTTAATAAGATAATGCATATAAAAGCACTTTAAAACTACAAAGTCCTGTACATGTCTATGGTGTTGCTATTATTTTGATTATATTTGCCTTAATAAGATGTGAGCCTTTGGAAGAAGAAATATAAAAAAGATTGAAAGTAGGTATCAGATTGAATTTGGGAACTCTCATTTTTTACTCAGGATCCCTTTAGACACTTAAATTATTGAATACCCCCAGCATGCTTATGTGTATGTATTATGTATACTGTTAAAATACAAAGTTGAAACAGTAAATTTGAAGATCTAATCAGCTTCATTAAACAGTTCATGAGGCAGGCAACATCCCACCTATTGGATCCAGGGGGGGTCTAAGGAGTTGTACAAAATGGATCATTTTCATAGGAAGCAGGGTGGATTAAGAACGTTATGAGCACAAGGAAAGGATTATTGTTCCAGGTAAAATTGCTTTCCCTTAGGAAGAACATAAGGGTTTATCATGCAGATTATCTCCTCTTCCTTTTGGGGATGGAGAAGGCTCCGGTGGCACAATATTTCTTGGCACTTACCAGAAAATTCCTGTAATTTCTGAAAATTCCAGAAACTACATTCTGGGAGAATAACTCCAATTAGAAACTGCAATTAGATTAAGTATTAAACCCTAGTTTGGGGATTCAGCCTGACCCCATTTTGATCGCTTGGTTTTCTTTTTAACAATATGTTGGTAATAAATTAGAGGCTAAATCAGAAATTTAAAAAATAGTTTGTATTTATAAATAGGCTTATGAAGCCTCTGATCCATTAATATAAATAACACATTTTTATATGGAAAAGTCTTATTTTTCAGAGCCGAAATTTAGCGTTAAGTACTGTTGTTTTAACATTTTGGAGTTTCTCTAAAGTCTGCCTTACAAGAGACAGCTGGATTCTGTCTTGTTCTGCATTCATTCTGCTGTGGCATGTTGCTTTAGTTGAAGTACTTACAGAAAATTCGCTCTCACACAGGTATATGATCAGAAAAGAGGGTTCGTCATGGACTGCTCCTAAACTCTTAGAGACCACCCAGTGTTTTCTCACTACACTTTAAGAATTGCTGCTCTAGCAAAAGTCAACTGAAAGGATTAAAAATATTAGAGTGATGCAATTTAACTCTTTATTTCTAAGTGTTTTGATACCAGGTTAGACATGAGGACTACTTTGATACTTTCGTTGATAGAACTCATTTTACCTCAGCCTTTACGTTTTTATGACTTTCAGGGAACAGCTCTTTGATTCTGAGGGAAAATACAGGTTTTAATATGAGAAAAGAGCTTTAAGTTGCCCAAGTGAATTCAGAGTCACACTTTAAAATCTAATGTAATGTCAGGTAAATTTTACTTGCTCTTAAGGGATCCTTCTGAGAATCAAACAAAGTAGGCTGTTCTGAATAAAGAAAAGTCCATCTTTGTTATCCTTCAATTTGAAAAGAGGCCATCCAAGGTGGGGACACTGAGATACTGGAATTGAGATATTGCATAGCCCATTTGTTAAGTGAGACATATTGATTTAAAACCTGTTACTCAGAGGCCAATTTCAATGACTTTGATGTGAAGTAGATGATGTGGGAAACAAAGGCACAGGGAAATTTAGCTGAAGTTAAATTTCCATACAGTCAGCGGCCCAGTGACAAACAGTTGAGGCAGCCATAGTATATTATTTCCCCAAGAATTCCCTACTGTCTTAATGGTAATTATTAGGTAGAGGGGAAAACAACCTTAGGTTGACAATAGTTTGGTCTCCAGTATCCTGTGTCTTCTTAAGCATATGAAAGTCCTTTGGAAACTTCCCCTTACCTTTACCTCCCCAAACTTCCAAGTTCACTAAAACCTTGGATTGCAATTATTTTTTCTGTTACCAAGCATTTCCAATGAATTTTAACTTGATAAATGAGCGATGTCTTGCAATATGAGTAGTATGTGATGCTGAACATCACATCACATCTGAGCCAATGTTTCTCTCTCTCTGAGCCAATGGTTCTCTTTCCCCCCACCACCACTCTTGCTGCAGGATTATGAGTGATCATCTCCCATTCTCAGATGCTCGTTCTCATGCCTCGTTATGCGGCAGAATTTTTTTCAGAATGTTGGAAGGTGCCCACAACTGGCACTAGTATATTTTTTGTCACTTCAAAGCACCTATGGACAGTCCTTTGCGTTTCCATACAAGAGGAAGCTTAAGAAGTTTTGCTTTATTCTAGGTCAGTCTGCCTGCCGATATAGACCCTTTTCTCAGGTACTTTATTGCCAGTTGCATTAAATACAGTATATGATAAGAATTTTTTAATATTGTACTGTAGTCAGCATCCGTTAGTGATAGTGAAAGATGTTCTACACTATAACTCTCCTCTCTTGTTTATCTCACACTAGCCATGAAGGCTTTCAAAGGTTAGTTCAGGTTAATTTATTTTTCTTTATATTTTGTATTTTCTTTATTATTGTATATTGTAATATTTTATATGAATATTTTTGAGTTGTGGAATTAATCATCTGAGTTACCATTGTTTCTTATGGGGAAATTTGCTTTGATATATAAGTGGCTTGGATTAAAGCACATTTCTGGGACAAATTATTCTCACACACTAAGGTTTTACTGAGCACCTGGGTGGGGGTGGCTCAGTCCTCAGTCTGTTGAGTGTCAGATTTTGCCTCAGGTCATGATCTCTCATTGTGTTATAGACCCATGTTGGGCTCTGTGCTGACAGCTCAGAGCCTGGAGTCTGCTTCGGATTCTGTGTCTCCCTCTCCCTCTGTTCCTCTCCCGCTTGCATTCTGTCTGTCTCTCTCTCAAAAATAAAGATTTAAAAAATAAATAAATAAAATAACTTCTTTGTACTGAAGACATGTCAAGAATTATTTCTTTTATTTATTATTTTTTATTTATTTCTGAGAGAGAGAGAGAGAGAGAGAGAGAGAGAGAGAGATAGCATGAACAGGGGAGGGTCAGAGAGAGAGGGAGACACAGAATCTGAAATAGGCTTCAGGCTCTCAGCTGGCTGTCAGCACAGAGCCCGACGCGGGGCTCGAACCCATGAGCAGTGAGATCATGACCTGAGCTGAAGTTGGACGNCTACCACCACTCTCAAAATCGTATCAACAGAAATTAATGATTGTTCTATTGCTTGTAGGTGAGGTAGGTGATGGATACCTACTGTCTGATAAAACAGGGAATATCAGGTCTAATTCAGATCATTTTAAAAATGTATTTAGGAAGAAGTGATTTCCCATTTTAAAAAATTTTTTTAATGTTTTATTTATTTCTGAGAGAGAGAGAGACAGCGTGAGCAGGGGAGGGCCAGAGAGAGAGAGGGAGATACAGAATCTGAAAGAGGCTCCAGGCTCTGAGCTAGCTGTCAGCACTGAGCCCAATTCGGGGTTCCAACCCATAAACAGTGAGATCATGACCTGAGCCAAAGTCAGACACTTAACCAACTGAGCCACCCAGACGCCCCCTGATTTCCCATTTTAAAGAATTTATTGAAGTGGGGAGTAAAAGGAAGTCAGGTGCCCACAGTGCAAGTGTGAGACTTGTCACAGAAGGTTTCCCAAGGAAAAGCCACTAGGCAGGAGGCAGCTGAAAGTATTTAAGGCTTAAGGGATCAGAAACAGGGCTGACCAGAAGTTCAGAATTTCTTTACTGTTCCATGTTGGGTATCTCAGTTATACAACTAAAAAACTTAAAAAATACACAAACATGCATGTCACTGACAGACCTAGGTAGCTGCTTGAGCAGCTTTTATGACTATGAGGAAGAAAGGCTTTTATGACTGAGGCAAATTTGGTAATTAAAATACTTTGAAAATAGGGGCACCTGGGTGGCTAAGTCAGTTATGTGTCTAACTCTTGGATTTCAGCTCAGGTCATGATCTCATGGTTTCAGTGAGTTCGAACCCTACATTGGGCTCTGCACAGACAACACTGAGCCTATTTGGGATTTTCTCTCTCTCCCTCACTCTACCACTCCCCCACTCACATTGTCTGTGTCTCAAAATAAATAAACATAAAAAATATATAAAATTTTTTTAAAATTTAAAAAAATAATTTGAAAATAGGTCACTGGT
>NW_027531026.1:5751285-5778505 GCF_008692635.1 Crocuta crocuta
GATCTAATCCTCACATGTATACTTTACTCTAGGAAAAACCTAGAGTAAAGGCTAGAGTAAAAGATGATCAATTCTTTTCGTGTGGGTGGAGATTAAGGAACACTAACTATGCCTTCTCTATATTTAAAGACAAAGTCAGTGTCTCTCTGAGCTCTAGAACTTATCTTACACTTTCACAGTGTGCCTATTTTAATGTGTCTTTGTGAATATATCACCTTCAGATTCTCTAGTGATTCAAATGTACCGGATTTTATCTCATATTCCCTTCTCAGTATAGAGTAGACCATTTGAAACTGAAGCATATAAACTACACAGAGAGAGGGACAGACAGACAGACAGATACAAGCTTAAGGCTTTAGAAGAAAATTCTTTTCAACAGTGTTACGACAGAATCTGAAAGGCACTTTTTCTCATAGTACTAATAACTTCACTGCTCAGACAACGAATTTTAGATGACATAACCCAAGCCTTGGGTGAAAGAATATAAGTTGATTTTTCTTTGCCCTTTTTAACAGGAATAGGGATGTGATATTCTGCAAGTAAATTTAAGTTATTTATCAGTGATATTCCCCTATCCTCAACCGGAAATTCTAAAATACCATTAGTCCCTTCATTCCCTTCTGTTTTTCCTTCCTTCCTTCTTTCATCTTGTCTCTTTTTTTTTTCTAAATAATATTATCACTATGGGAGCCTTTGCCCCAAGATTAAAGTTGGGGGTGGTAATATTTTACATATTTTTTGCAATTTTCTAATTTCTTAAAAAATGGCTTAAGAACTTTAGAGTGTTGAACAGGAAATTAGTATAATGAACATAAAATGAACATTTAGAAAAAAAAATAAGTACCTGGGTAAATCATAGGTGAGCATTTAGGGATTTGAATGCTGAACAGTTTTCCTGGAAATGTTTTTCTCTCTCTGATAAAATAAGCATTTTAAAGAGGTTTTCTGAAAATCATGACAAATTTTTATTTCTGGAGGCTTTCCACATTGTTGGTAATAATTGCAGCAAAAAATACACACACACACACATGTATGTACCCTCTCCTAGTCTATGTTAAATATCTATATATCTATATATATATGTGTGTGTATATTACTAATAAGATAGATGGGGTACAAGATGTGTGGTTTTCCATGTGATATATTACAGAATGCTTGACTATTATACAATTACTTTTTTCCTGCCATCAAGAAAAACTTCAAAAGAGATGGGATAAAAAAAAAAAAACAGTTAAATTGTGAAAGTCATTCATTTTGAAACTTGATGCCATGTATTTAAAAAAATACCTTCCAAGTTTTCATCTTAATATGTTTTGGTATATAGATAACAGCAGTATGGGAAAATGAAGAGCAGTCTTTCAGTAATATTTTTAGGTGTTTTAGTTACAAGAATTTCTTTATTTTCAACACATAGAAAATACCCTAACCACTTATAGATAAAAACTTTTAGCATTTGGACTCAGTTACACATGATCTAAGGAACAAAAACCAGTTACTTAATGGCTTAATACAAGTATAACAGCTTTATTTCCTCTATGGTATTGCCATTTTTATGTAACTTTTCAAAAGAAATGATGAAGGATATGATTTCTTCTTTATTTCTATTCTGCATTTTCATTTATTTACTTTTTAAGATGGTTCATTACATTGACAACTTTTTGAAAAACTGAAGTGCTATGGATGGCTAGAGGCATCAGCGTATGACTTGGAGATATTATGAGGGATCCTGAACCTTGGCCATGCTTTATTGATTTAGTCACAAGGCACTAAGGCACATAGTACTCTTTTGTACTATAGGAAGTTGAAAAGCTTTTCCTGTGCAGTTAAGGTTGCAACTTTTACCCCAATCAATATTTAGTTAGCAGCTCACAGAAATGGTGGTAAACTTCATTCTACACCAGTGTTTTAGGTAATAAAATATTAAATCATTTCTTGAAATATAACAAGATTCCTGGTTCAGATTTAATGTGACAAGATAGTATTTTATACTGTTTTTATTGGCAGTATAACAAATGGTGAGTAATAAATTCAGATATAGTGCAGATACACTCAGGCTGTCAGAAGTACTGGGGTGGCTTTGTCTGGCTATTAGAGCATAAAACCAGTAGGTAGAATACACAGAGAAATTCTTTTTGTTCTTGACAACAAATGACAAATATTTTAGGGTATCATTTCATAGTTAATTTCTGTGTGGTATTATTACTACTCATAAAATCACATACTCCCAGATATTCAGTTATGACATAAAATATATATAGATGATTTTCAGTTTCTCTAATATTCTCATATACCATTATTTAACTATAGATACTTTGGGAAAAGAGACACCTTACTATACATCTTATTTTTCATGGTACCTAGAAAAATGTTATGTATTTGTATTTATTGATTAGCAAATATTTGGTACTCAACTGTTAGCTGAAAAAATGTGAAGCAGAACTTCTAAGGATGGTGGAATCAGATCTGTATTAGGACTCTATAATTGCCACTCACTAGCTATGTATGTTTGAGTAAGTTACTTAAAGCCTCTGGATTCTCAGTTCTCTCATCCATATAATGAGGTAAGATGTTTTGAATGTACACTTAAATACTAGCAGTATTTTCCACCAAGATGGTAAAATGGCCGTGTTTAAATTTGTTCCCTTTCAAGACACCTTAAAATGAGAACAAGTAAAATGGGGGAGTAAAAAAAGAAACTGTTACAAATCTTGTATTCTGAGTTATTATGTGCATCCTTAGCTGTTTAAAGGAAAGTGCACTGATATACGAAAACTATTGAAAAATGTACCCCCCCAAAAAAAGATAATCACACATTTTATACTCTTGTAGGCTGAATCTCATAAGTAGTCATTTATCTTAGGACAAATATTTGAGTATTCTGCTATATATAATTTAGATTAAAAATTCTTAGAGAAACTAGAATAGTTGGTGCTGGTTATAGTAAAAGCTCTCTCCCCATCTGGCAATTGAATGCTACAGAATAATGGCTCAATGTACAATATAGACCAATGAAAACCTGCCACTTTGCAGTAGTTAACTTTCTATTACTCATTTTAAAATACCGTATTAGTTTCTGCAATTAAATGAATATTTATGCCCTCCCCCATTTATATGTTGAAATCCTAACCTCTCATTGTGATGGCATTAGGAAGTGAGATTTTGGGAGGTTACTAAGTCATGGGAGTGAAACTCTCATAAATGCAGTTAGTCCCCTTATAAAAGAGATCCTTTTGCAACATGTAAAAGCATGAGCCCTCACCTAAATCTGACCATGCTGGCACCCGGACCCCGGAGCTTCTCATAAACTCTGTAGTTATGAGGAATAAGTTTTTGCTGGTTATAAGCCACTTAATCTATGGTATTTTGTTATGGAGCCCAAACTGATTACACCTTTTTCTAAGAAGGCTGTAACTACCATAAACTGAGTTGGTTAAAACAGTAGAAATTAATTTTCTTCCACTTCTGGGGGACAAAAATCTGAAATCAAAATATCAGCTGGTCTATGCTTTCTTCAAAAGTTCTAGAGGAGAATCTTTCCTTGACGTTTACAGCTTGTGGTAGTTTCCAGTGCTCAGGGACTTGTGGCTGCTTAACTCACATACCTACCACCACATTGGCATGAGTTATTCCTCTTCTGTATGTCTCAAATTTCCCTTTGCTTTTTCTTATAAGAACACCATTTACACTACTTAGAGCCCACCTGGATAATCCAGAAGTATTATCTCAAAATCCTTCATGACATCTGCAGTGAAAGTAGAATGAAAATAGAAATAAGATGACATAATACCTTTTTTAAAGTTTTTAAGTTCAAAGTCCAGTATAGTTAACATACAGTGTTATATAAGTTTCAGTGTACAATGCAGTGATTCAACAATTCTAAACATTACTTACTGCTCATCATGATAAGCATATTCTTAATCCTCATCACACATTTTACCCATTTTCCCATCTACCTCCCCCCGGTAACCATCAGTTTATTCTCTATAGTTGAGTCTGTTTTCTTGGTTTGTTTCTCTATCTCTTTTAAGTTTTTGTTTGTTTGTTTGTTTCTTAAACTCTACATATGAATAAAACTATACAGTATTTGTCTGCCTCTGGCAGGTTCAGTTTAGCATAATATTCTCCAGCTCCATCCCTGTTGTTGCAAATGGCAAGATTTCATTATTTTTAAAGGCCGAATAATATTCTTGTGTGTGTGCATGTGTGGGCACATGTCCATGAATTCATGATGGATACTTGGGCTGCCTCCATAATTTGGTTATTGTACATAGTGCTGCAATAACATAGGGATGCATGTATCCTTTCAGATTAGTGTTCTTATATTCTTTCAGTAGTACTCAGTAGTGTGATTACTGCATAATAGAGTATTGTATGTTTAAATTTTTGGGGAACCTCCATTCTGTTTTCACGTTAGCTGCACAAGTTTGAAGTCCCACCAAGAGTAAAAGAGGGTTCCTTTTTTTCCTCTTCATCACTAATACTAGCTCTTTTTTCTATTTTGGATTTTAGCCATTCTGATAGGTGTGAGGTGATGGGTCATTGTAGTTTAGATTAGTATTTCCCTGATAATGACTGATGGATCACATATCTGTTACCCATGTGGATGTTTTCTTTGGAGAGATGTCTGTTAATGTCTTCTGCCAATTGTTTTAATTGGATTATTTGTTTTTGGAGGGTTGAGTTGTATCAGTTTTTTATATATTTTTGATACTAACCCTTTCTTAGCTATGTCGTTTGTAAATGTCTTCTCCCATTCGGTATGTTGTCTTTTAGTTTGGTTGATTCTTTCACTGTGTAGAAACTTTTTATTTTGATGTACTCACAAGAGTTTATTTTTGCTTCTGCTTCCCTTGCCTCGGAGATATATCTACAAAAATATTATTATGACCAACATCAGAGAAATTACTGCCTATGCTCTAAGATTTTTATGGCTTCTTATATCACAGTTAGGTCCTTAATCCATTTTGAGTTTATTTGATGTATGGTATAAGGAAGTGGGTCAGTTTTATTCTTCTGTATGTATCTGTCCAGTTTTCCTGACACCATTTGTTGAAGAATTATTTTTTCCTACTTCATATTTTTGCTTCTCTTGTCAAAGAGGAATTGACCATATCATTGTGGGGTTTCTGGGATTTCTATCTTATTCTGTTGATATATGTGTCTGCAGTCAAACTGTTTTCATGACTATAGCTTTGTAGTATAACTTAAAATCTGGAATTGTAATATCTCCAGTTTTGTATTTCCTTTCCAAGATTGTTTTTGGCTATTGAGGGATTTACTTTTAGAATTATTGGTTCTAGTTTTGTAAAAAGTGCTTTTTGTATTTTGATAGAGATAGCATTAAATGTGTAGATTGCTTCGAGTAGTTTGGACATTTTAACAATATTGTTCTTCTGGGGGCACCTGGGTGGCTCAGTCGGTTAAGTATCTGACTTGGGCTCAGGTCATGATCTCGCGGTTCCTGGGTTCAAGCCTCACATTGGGTTCTCTGCTGACAGCTAAGAACCTGGAGCCTGTTTCAGGTTCTGTGTCTCCTTTTCTCTCTGCTCCTCCCCCGCTAATGCTCTGTCTCTTTCTCAAAAATAAATAAACTATAAAAAGTTTTTTTAACAATGGTATTCTTCTAATCTATGAGCATGGAATATTTTTTCATGTGTTTGTGTCATCTTTATTTTCTTCCATCAGTATTTTATAGTTTTCTGAGTACACCGTCTTTTTCCTCTTTGGTTAAGTTTATTCCTAGGTATTTTATTCTTTCTTATGCAATTGTAAATAGAATGGCTTTCTTTTCTTTTTTTATGCTTATTTATTCTTAAGAGAGCACAGCTGGAGAGGGACACACACACACACACACACACAGAGAGAGAGAGAGAGAGAGAGAGAGAGAGAGAATCTCAAGCAGGCTCCAGGATCTGAGCTGTCAGCACAGAGTCCGACATGGGGCTCAAAACCATGAACTGGGAGATAATGACCTGAGCAGAAGTCAGACTCTCAACCAACTGACCCACGCAAGTGCCCCTGGGATTGCTTTCTGAGTATCTTTTTCTGTTGTTTGCTTTTAGTGTATAGAAATGCAACAGATTTTGTATATTGATTTTGTTATCCTATGACCTTACTGAATTCATTTATCAGTTCTCAGAGGTTTTTTGGTGGAATATTTAGGGTTTTCCATATATAGCATTATATGTTATCTACAAATAATGAGTTTTGCTTCTTCCTTACCAGTTTGGTATTTCTTTTGTTACCTTATTACTGTAGCTAGGATTTCCAGTACTATATTGAATAAAAGTGGTGCAAATGGACCTCCTTGTGTTTTCTTGATCTGAGGGGAAAAGCTCTCAGCTTTATACCATTGAGTATGTTGTTCACTGTGGATTTTTCACTTATGGCCTTTATTATGTTGGGGTATGTTCTGTCTAAACTTGCTTTGTGGAGGGTTTTTATCATCAATGGATATTGTACTTTGTTACATGCTTTTTCTGCACCTATTGAAATAATCATATGGTCCTTAGGCTTCTCTTCTGGATATGTATAATGTTTATTGATTTACTGAACCACTCTTCATCCTGGGACTAAATCCTACTTGATCGTGGTGAATGATATTTTAAAATCTAATGTTGGATTCAGCTTGCTAATATTTTGTTGAAGTATCTATGTTCATCAGAGGTAATGGCCTGCAATTCTCTATTTTTGTAGTGTTTTTATCTGGTTTTGTTATCAGGGTAATGCAGGCCTCATAGAATGAGTTTGGAAGATTTCCTTCCTTTTCTATTTTTAGAATACTTTAAGAAGAATTGATCTTAACTCTTCTTTAAATGTTTGGTAGAGTTTGCCTGTGAAGCTGTCTTCTCCTAGACTTTTGTTTGTTGGGAGTTTTTTGTTTAGCAATTAAATTTCATTGCTATAATCAGTCTGCTCACATTTTCTATTTCTTCCTGATTGAATTTGGAGAGGATTTCTGTTTCTAGGAATGCATCCATTTCTTACAGGTTGTCCAGTTTGTTTGCATATAATTTTTCATAATACTCTCCTAAAAGTGTTTGCATTTCTGTGATGTTGCTTATTTGTACTCTTTCATTTCTGACTTTATTCAAGTCCTCTCTCTCCTTTTTTTTGATGAGTTTGTTAGAGTTTTATCAATTTTGTTGATCCTTTTGGAGAGTCAGTCCCAGGTTTTGTTGATCTGTTCCATTGTTTTGTTAGTTTCTATTTTGTTTTTTTTCTTTCTGCTCTAATCTTTATTATTTCCTTTGTTCTGCTTGTTTGGTGTTTCATTTATTCTTTTTTCTAGTTCCTTTAGGTGTAAGGTTTAGGTTGTTTATTTGAAAATTTGCTTGTACTTGAGATAGCTGTATTGCTACAGACCTCCCTATAGAAAAGATTTTGCTGTGCCACAAAGGTTTTGGACCATTGTGTTTTCATTTTCATTTGTCTCCATATGGCTTTTGATTTCCTCTTTGATATTTTGGTTGACCCAGCTATTGTTGAGTAGCATGTTATTTAACCTTCATGTATTTGTAGTCTTTCCCGATTTTTTTCTTGTGGTTGATTTTTAGTTTCATAGCCTTGTGATCAGAAAAGATGCATGGAATAACTTTGATCTTTTTTTTAATTTGTTGAGACTTGTTTTCTAGCCTAATATGTGATCTACTTTGGAGAATATTTCATATGCTTTTGAAAAAAATGTATATTCCTTTTTAGGATGGAATGTTCTGAATATATCTGTTTTAATAAATCTAGACCTTTGTGTTACTCATAGTATCTCTTTCCTTTTTGATTTTCTGTTTGGATGATCTGCCCATTGAAGTAAGTGGAATGTTAAAGTCCCATACTGTTATTTGTACTATCGAATGGTTCCTTTGTATTTGTCACTAACTGCTTCAAGTATTTGGGTATTCCCATTTTGTCTGCAGAAATATTTATAATTGTTACATATTCTTCTTGGATTGTCCCCTGAGTGATTATACGGTATTCTCCTTTGTCTCTTGTTACAGTCTGTTTTAAAATCTATTTTGTCTGAAATAAGTATTGCTACCTTTCTTTCCACTTAAAATTGCATAATGAATGGATCTCCATACCTGCACTTTCAGTCAGCTTGTGTCTTTAGGTCTGAAATGGGCCTCTTTTTGGCAGCATACAATGGGTCTTTTATCCATTTCTTTACCTGCTGTCTTTGTACTGGAACATTTAGTCCATTTACCTTCAAATTATGCATATACTGCCATTTTGTTACTTGTTTTATGGTGGTTTTTCTGTTTCTTTCTTCTCTTGCTCTCTTCTGTCTCTCTTTGTCATTGTGTACATAAAATTTTCAAAGACTGCATGAAGCTATTACTAGATTAATAAGTAAATTAAGCTACATTTAAGAATTAGTATACATATATCAAATACGTATTATAAATAAAACAACTACCAAATAAAATAGAATTTTTGAGGGGGGAATATTTACAAGAAAATAAAGAAGATTTACATACATAGAGAGGGGAGTCTGATGGCTCCGTCACTAGAGGATACAACTCTTGATTTTGGGGTTGTGAGTTCAAGTCCCATGTTGAGCCTAGAACATACTTACAAAATTGAATGGATGGATGGATGGATGGATGGAAAGATATACCATGCTCTTGGAATCAAAGACAAAATGCTGTTAAGATCTTTATAGGTCAGTTTCTTCCCACATTGATCAATATACTACATTGTCAGTCATAAACTCATCTAACTTTTAAAAGTGAAAATTGATACATTATTCTAAAATCTATATTTATATTTATTTTGTTAAGATTTACCTTCATAGAGACATTTTATAGCAAAATAAAATTAAAAATAAGAATGTAGGAGGACCTATATAAGACTTCAAGATTACTGAAAAGTTGAATTTAGGAAAATAGGCACTATTTTAAGAAAGTAAAATGGATCACCAAAACACCATACAATTCAAGAAATAGAATAAAATAAATATGGTTGATTCATTTCAAATACAATTTGAAAATCATTCTATGGAACAAATATTTTCAATAAATAGTGCTGGAACAACTGGACACCCATTTGAGTGGGGAAATAAACCTTAATATTCATTTACATATATACAAAATTAAATTTGAAATTAATCATAGACTTAAATAAACTACTGCACTGTAAAGACTCCAGAAAAAATATAAGTAAAAAGATGTATCAGACTGGTCACAGAAACCAACTATAAAAGAAAAATGGTAAGTAAATCAAAATCTGATCCTAGAAAAGCATTATTAATGAAATAAGCTGATATAAACACAAACTGGGATAAAAAATTTTCAAAATACATATTTAACAAAAGACTCCGATCCAGAATACATAAAGACCCTCTAAACTCCCCAGTAAAAGACAAACAACATAATAAAAATTACACAAATTATTTGGAAACAAACTTTGCAAAAAAAATGCATGTATATAATGTATGATGCATGTTAAAACATATGTTTTAACACTGTGGATATGTCACATAAGTGAAAATAACTAGATACAGAAGAATAATCTCATTTATGTAAAGCCTGTATAGCTGGCAGAAATGAGTTACCTTTACCAGTTTGAAAGATGATATCCCTACCACATCTCTTTGAGGGAGAATTCCAAGACCTTATTATTCTGAAGGACAAGACTCTTTCCAGCAAAACTCTATTGTGAGTCTATATATAGCAACTATTTTGTACATGCTTTGTATTCAGAGTCTGTAGCTTTATTGGGCCATGTGGTCTTTTCAAAACATTTAATTATACATGACTGGATATTAGAAAGATGTCATTTTCTGGCTGCAGCCAGACCTTGATCATGTGGCCTACGTTCAGTTAACTGGCTTGTTTCTCCTGAATTTTGAAACTCCAAGAGTGAAAATAGATATAAGAACAGAAGCTCTTCGAGGTGGTAGTGGTATAGAGAGAAGAGTGCAGCTTATCAACAGTGTGTTAATGGCAGTAGCTTTACCAACATCATTCTCAATGTATTCCTGTGTTGATTCTTGGTTTTCCATTTCATACCTTATTTCCCCTGTTTCTCAAACCTGGTTCTCCAGTTTTTCTACAATCCAGTCTGGTATGCCTTAGTGTTTTAACAAATGCTTTTTTCTGCTTACGTCACCCAAAGCCAGTTTCTGCTTTTTACAATCAAGTTCGCAAGGCTGTTATTACAACCTGATGGTACACTTACACAAATCTCAGTATAGTTGAGCATATAAGTTTTAAGAAATACTCTGACTGAATGGACATGGGTAGTTCTCAAATCTCCATCCATAGAAATTTTTAAATGGTTGTTTGCCTGTAACTCAGTTAGATTATTCTAACTGCTTTAAGGGTGCTTCTCCCTGTGTTTGCTGTGTGCCATCTGCATGAGAATCAAGGGGTTCAAATGAAGGGGAAAGAGTGTGGTGCTCATTGTGCATGCCTTCTCCTGGGTCTTCTCCTGGGTCCCTCAACAGGTTTACTGAATCAGAAATTTTTTTAATGTTTTATTTATTTCTGAGAGAGAGAGAGAGAGAGAAAGAGAGAGAGAGAGACAGCATGAGCAGGGGAGGGTCAGAGAAAGAGGGAGGCACAGAATCTGAAACAGCCTCTAGGCTCTGAGCTGGCAGTCAGCACAGAGCCCAATGCAGGGCTCGAACCCACAAACCGCGAGATCATGAACTGAGCTGAAGTTAGAGGCCCAACCGACTGAGCCACCCAGGTGCCTCAGAATCAGAATTTTTAACGAGTACCCAGATGTATGTCAGAAATTGAGTTCTACTGCAATACACAGCAAAACCTTGGTTGGTGAGTATAATTCGATCTGGAAACAAGCTTGTAATCCAAAGCACTTATGTATCAAAGCAAATTTTCCCATAAGAAATAATGGAAACTCAGATGATCCATTTCACAACCCAAAAATATTCATATAAAAATGATTACAGTCCTGTAATATAATACAAAATAATGAAGAAAATACAAAATATAAAGAAAAATAAACAAATTAACCTGCACTTATCTTTGAAAATCTTCATGGCTGGTGTGAGAGAGACAAAGAGGAGGGTTACAGTATCGGATAACTTTCACTATCACTAAATGGAATCACTGCTATCTATTGGCTCAATGGAATCTTTTTCTGCAGAGGGGCATTGTATACACTTGCATGGAAGTTGACTATAGTACAATATTATTAAACTCTTTTCATATACTGTATTTAATGTAACTGACAATAAGGCAGCAGAGGAAAGGGTCTATATCTGCAGGCAGCCTGACTTAGAAGGAAGCAAAGCATTCTTAAGCTTCCTCTTGTATGGAAAAACAAAGGACTGTCCATAGGTGCTTTGAAGTAAGAAAAAAAATGCACAAATACCAATTGTGAGGACCTATAACCTTCTGAAAAATAATTTATTCCTACCAAACACCATGGCCTGAGACTGAGCATCCAAGCATGTGTGACAGTCACCCACAATCTCAGAGAGAGAGAGAGAGAGAGAGAGAACCATTGGCTCAGTTGTGATAATGTGACATTCGACGTCATGTACTACTCATATTGTAAGACATCACTTGTTTGTCAAGTTAAAATTTATTTGAAGTATTTGCTTATCTTGTGGAACACTTATGGAAACAGTTACTCATAATCCAAGGTTTTATTGTATATGAATTTATTAACTTGAATTTCAAAGTGAATTGTTTTCTCATAACTTTATTAGACTCTTAGTACAGATAGGAATAGGAATCTTTTTAATTTTTGGAAACTTGTTCTTTAATCTGCCTAGAAAATGTGCTATTTGAGGGAACCAATATATCTCAGTTGCTTTATACTAATATTTGTGAAACAAATAATACAATTTAAGGTCTTTAAAACAAGGCACTGTGATCTAGTTAAGGATTAGGACATATGGAGAATGGACTAAGGATTGCCTGAATTGCTGTCTTAATGAGTGGATTTCTGAAGAGGAAGGCTGACCAGCTTTTTCATCTCCACTGAAGGTAGTCATAATAAATACAAGTGGACTGTTCTTGGACTAGATGTTAGAAGCTAAGGTAGGGTGGGTAGAGGACAGAGGAAATGGCTTACTCAAATAGCTTTAAGTTTTTCTCCTGGGTTTCCTTTAAGCCTTTGGAGTCCAGAATTCAGGATCTAAGAGGAACATCCAACTTCTTAGCAGCCAAAGAAACTATATTAAGGAGCACATTTACTCCTAAATTGTTACTGAATTTAAAGGAAGCTGATGAATGGCTGGCAAAAGGAGGCTGTCTCATGATGTTCCGAAAGCAAAACCAGTTAAGAGGGTCAGCAGATCTCTAATTATAATGGAGCAGTTAACACCACTATAATTAAAGCTGCATCAGCATTTCCATTGCAAACTAATGTTTTTCATGGGTTGAAACTCAGCTGTAAAGATTTAATCGTGGCTGAAAGTTGGCAAATAGTGCTCAGGAACTCAGCAGGGAAGGGGACAAAGAAGAGAGAGCTTAAAAAATTTATTTACTGAACTGTCAAACACAAAATATAGCCATTATGATCTGTTGAGGAAATAATAAATAATACATTCCCTCAAAATTAGTATGCATAGCATACCCTGGGTGCCATAGCCATGGTGAAAAAAGCATTTAAGTTATACAGATCTGAAAACAAACAAACAAAAAACAACTTGAACTGAAGGATGAGTTTTTAATCCTGTGAGTCGTGTCTATTTTACAGAGAATATTTAGATGTTGCTAAAACCATATTTAGTGCTCTTAAATATTTATTTGCCCAAGAAATTTAGATGCCTTCAGTGAGGCTGCAAAATGTACACCAGCACAGTGGGGTTAGTTACAAAGGATGTTATATCACTTTTTCCCTCCGATTCCTTTGATAGATAACTTTAATCTAAATTCCCTCATTTCTATGAATGTTAGCACTTTTTAACACATGACTTTCTGTATGTTTCTTAATAATGATACACTGATTTACTGTGATATGCAATCTTTATTTTATACATACTCCAATTTTGTACTTAAAAGGTGTAGTTAATACTTGTTCAAAGAAAATCCTAAGACATTGAGGACCTACTATGCAACAGACACATGTCTAGGGCCTTATTTTCGACTTTATAATGATTTGACTTTGGATTATTTTTTTTAATTGTTTTTAATGTTTATTTATTTTTGAGAGTGAGAGAGACAGAGCACGAGCAGAGGAGGGGCAAAGAGAGAGGGAGATACAGAATCCAAAGCAGGATCCAGGCTATGAGCTGTCAGCACAGAGCCCAGTTCAGGGTACAAACTTACAAACTGTAAGATCATGACCTGAGCTGAAGTCAGATGCTCAACTGACTGAGCCACCCAGGTGCTTAAACTTTGAATTATTTTTATTTATTTACTTTATTTTTTTAAGTTCATTTATTTAATTTTGAGAGGGAATGCAAGCAGTGGAGGTACAGAGGGAGAGGGAGAGAGAGAATCCCTAGCAGTTTCCCCACTGTCAACACAGAGCCCTATGTGGGGCTTGAACTTGTGAACCATGAGATCATGACGTTGCAGAAATCAAGAGTTGCCCTGAACTATTTTTATTTTTGAATACTATACTTACATTAAAATATTAATTTATATTTTTATGGTTTTAATTTATAATACTTTGTATTTTTACTTTTATTTTCATTTTACACAGTAGGAGCCGAAAGCTCTTTGTGCTTAGAGTATAGTTAACACTACTATACAGGTAAGGTTCAGTTTTCTGTAATCTATCTAATCTATCTAATCTATCACTTTATTATGATCAAGATTTTAAAGCCTAGTAAGAAAATCTCAGTTGAAAAGCTGTTTCAGAGAACTCTGATATCAAGTAAAATAACTTGAACATTCAATATATATGGACAAATATCTAGAAGAATAATTACCAAATGGATAAGTGTGATTAGTGACAAGAGACAATTATGTGAGAGCCCAGATTAAGGATGATAATAAGGAGACTTTAAACTTAACTGTTACATTTTGAATTTCTATGGAGAGAAACATTTTTGTACTCTTGTGTTTTTCAATAAATTTAAACAATAATGGAAAGAAAAACATATTCTAGCAAATCAGGCAATTAAATAAATGAATGGGAGATATTAACTTCAGTTGTACACATGAGAATACTATCTTTTTTCATCTGAACCTGCATTTATGGTTCTTGACTGTTAAATATGTTAACTCAGTATGAATATGAAAACCTATTACAGAATAAAACAATGTATTGATGCAGTAAAAATGTTCTGTAAAGTAACCCAAAATATTTTGTATTTTGCTTGGACCCTTCCAATAAACTTCCTGCTAGGTGGGTGATTTATTGCAATTAAGAGAGAAAAGGTTGTAGTAGATAATGGATTGGACACATCTTGTGGTTCTTTTCTAATCCACCAACCCCCTCATATGTGTTGCAAACTGTGTTTGAGTCGGCTCCATTTCTCAGGCAGTTATTCCATTAACAAACTCTTTGGGATGCTGACCCTAAGTAGCTGCTCTCACTGCCTGTAAGCTGCCAGCAGGAAGAAAGTGGCGGTTATTAAAAGTCAGATAAGAAAAAGTAAAAAGTGGATTTCAGAGCCTGTGGACATAGGCAGGGGGTCTTAGAAATAGGTCCAAGCCCAGTTGGCCTGAATTGAGCAGCTATTACTCTACAAAAGCTTTCTGAGAGAGAAGAGTTGACATTCAAATTCTAGTATAGACAGAGAAGTCAAGAGTTTAGCCAAACAATATACAGAAAATCAAGAACAAGAATTTGAAAACCTCGAAGAAACCATGGTGGAAAGATGGGGAATCTGTATATAAAAACCTCAAAGTAAAATTTAATCAAGTCAGACTTCTTGAAGCTCCTGTCTCCTCATTCACGGAGTCAATTATCTAATTGATGAGTGTATTGAGCACCTATTCTATGTCCTTTTGTTCCTGGCCTGAGGATACAAAAATAAATGAGCCATGATGTGAGTTTCCTATTTATGATAATTTAAAACCCATTTTCTCATTTTAGATCACAACTTCCTGCTGGAAGCTAGTTTGCTATAGGGCTGATCGAAGTCGAAAGTTGTTTTAGGATTATTGTCTTCTCCGTGTAGTGCTTTATCTTGCTTTGAATATTTTTTTCTTCTTCAGATACTCAGTTTCTAATTCCATAAAAGTTTCATGTCAATATGTACACAAATCATGTTCTCCAAGGATAGACTCAACCTATTAAAGGGTAAACAAAGCAGTTTATATGGAGGGAATCAACATTAAAGACAAACAACAAAAAAGGAATAAATTAAAATGGAATCAAGTAAGGTAGAAAATAAAATGGAAAAGGTTTCTAGTAGTACAAATTAACATTTTATATATATAATATATATATTCAGGTTTTTTATATATTTATGCCAAAAGACTCTTTGTTCCTTATGGTTATTTATATTTTATTTCATTTCTAATTGTTTCTAGAATTTTATTCACATCTTTAGTAGATTATAGGAAGGCATGATGATTGTTTTTATTTTTTAACAAATACCAAGAAGGTACTGCCTATTTTTACCCATGCATAAGGTCATGGTCTCATAGCTTTTATAAGAAATTGCCCAGTAATTTCTATGAGACTTTCCTTATCTCAGGTAGGTAAAAGTAAGCATATTTTCAGTATTTTTGAGTGGAGAAGAACCTTTAAAATGTACAATAAGATTACCTAGTTCTTCTGTATTCCCAGGATTTTTTATGTAGCTTTGATTAAGTCAGACCTTTCAAACACTGATAAAGGAAGGACGATGGGATGTTTTTATTTTGCAGGAGAGTAGGATGATTGATTTCTGTAGAAATATATGTGAAATTAATATATTTCAGTGATCCTTTGATTACAAAAACCGAAAAACTAGCTTAAAGTAAAAATGGGACATCTTGGCTTACCAAACTACATAGCAGAATGTAAAGCTAGATTTAGGGCCCTGGCGGGTCCTTTAGCTAAAACTGTCTCATCAGTGCATAGTGACTTATTCTGCACATGTTGCTTCATTTTCTTCTACTGTGATTTTAGCCCTAGATGTGATCTCTAAGAAAATAAGTATCCACAGTTGCAGACAGATATATTTTCAGTTTATCAATCTCTGAAAAAGAGTATTCTTTTCTAGTAGTTTCAACAAAATCTAGTATACTTGACTACCTCTAACTGGCCTTATTGGATTATATTTAAAAACCCAAACAGATCACCATTTCCAAGAGGATGCAGTGCCTACATATAACAAACTCAGACATAGAATGAGGTAAAGGAAAAATCTGGATTATTCAAGGAATATTGAGATTTCTGCCTCTGGAAACATGGTCTAGATGTACTTTTCCTTATTCCTCATACAAAGTACAACTAAAAACCTTCAATATAATATATAAAATGAACACAAGACTGAAAGATGGAAAGAAGAAGGCAGACCAAGTAAAGATGTGAGATTCCAAGGGAAAATAAAGTGGTGAATTCCCTGGGCTTTCTTCTCATGTATCTCAGACAGTAGAGCTGGCAACCTGGCAAAAGCAACAGGTATATATGAAAAACGCCCCAAGAAAATCCTAGTCTTTCTAGTCCAAGGATCACTAAAAGGTAGCCTAGCAAGACAGAAAACTTTGGCCTAACAGTTCTATATCAGCCAAATGACACATACACATGTTAAGAAGGAAAAAACCACTGAAGTTCCATACACAGTCTTCCATCCAGCAAAGGTGAAGTAGAGAGGCGAAACATAGAACCAAAGAGCAGTAACGCCCAGCACTCATGGTATCAGGATGTCAGTGATGATAATTTTTGGAACCTAAATCTTGTGGAAGAACTTTTTTTTAATGCTGCTGTGTAACATACTTGATAGCTCTAAGGAGGAAATTTGGTAAGTAATGCAGATAGTCTGACAGAGAATTAGGTGTGAACTAGATAAAGACATAAAAAGAGTCTTCAAATTTAACTACATTAATTTATATTATGAATACTCTAGAGTGATATATCTAAATTTAATATAAATTAATTTACTAAAAAATCATTACTGAGTTATACTTATGTACCAGATGCTTTTAGGACTCTGGAGATACAAAGATAAAAACTATTTTCTGACTTAAAGGAATTTACTGTGGAGTGAAGGATGTTTGTGGTACTATTACCTTTCTAAAGATCATTGTCCAAATAACTGCAAACTGACTTGTGCCACTCTTTATAATAAACTCTATGAATTTTATTTTATTTTAATTTTTATAGTTTATTTTCAAGTTGGTTCATCCCAACAAGTGCCTTCCTCCATGCCCATAACCCCCCTTTCCCTCCCCACACCCCCTCAGCCCTCCGTTTGTTCTCAGTATTTAAGAGTCTCCTATGGTTTGCCTCCCTCCCTCTCCTTAACTATTTTTCCCCTTCCCCTCTCCCATGATCCTCTGTTAAGTTTTTCCTGTTCCAAATATGAGTGAAAACATGTGGTATTTGTCCTTCTTTGCCTGACTTGTTTCACTTAGCATAATACCTTCCATTTCCATCCACATTGCTACAAATGACCAGATTTCATTGTTTTTCAATGCCATGTAGTATTCCATTATATGTATAAACCACGTCTTCTTCATCCATTTGTCAGTTGATGGACATTTAGGCTCTTTCCATGATTTAGCTATCGTTGAAAGTGCTGCTATGAACATTGGAGTACATGTGCCCCTATGCATCAGCACTCCTGTATGCCTTGGGTAAATTCCTAGCGGTGCTATTGCTGGGTCATAGGGGAGTTCTATTGTTAATTTTTTGAGGAACCTCCACACTGTTTTCCAGATGGGCTGTACCAGTTTCCATTCCCACCAATAGTGTAGGAGTGTGCCTGTTTCCCCAAATCCTCGCCAGCATCTATAGTCTCCTGATTTGTTCATTTTACTTACTCTGACTGGCATGAGGTGGTATCTCAGTGTGGTTGTGATGAGGAGTGATGCTGAGCATCATTTCATGTGTCTGTTGGCCATCTGGATGTCCTCTTTGGAGAAGTGTCTATTCATGTCTTCTGCCCATTTCTTCACTGGATTATTTGTTTTTTGGGGGTGGAGTTTGATGAATTCCTTATAGATTTTGGATACTAGCCCTTTATCTGATTTGTCATTTGCAACTACCTTTTCCCATTCCACTGGTTGCCTATTAGGTTTTTTGATTGTTTCCTTTGCAGTGCAGAAACTTTTTATCTTGATGAGGTCCTAATAGTTCATTTTTGCTTTTGATTCCTTTGCCTTCGGAGTTGTGTTGAATAAGAAATTGTTGCGGTTGAGGTCAAGGAGATTGTTTCCTGCTTTCTCCTCTAGGGTTTTGTTGGTTTCCTATCTCACATTCAGGCCATTTGTCTATTTTGAGTTTATTTTTTGTATGGTGTAAGACAGTGATCTAGTTTCATTCTTCTGCTTCTGCATGTTGCTGTCCAGTTTTCCCAGCACCATCTGTTAAAGAGGGTGTCTTTTTTCCTTTGGATGCTCTTTCCTGCTTTGTCAAAGATTAACTGGCCACACATTTGTGGGTCTAATTTTGCGTTCTCTATTCTATTCCTTTGGTCTGTTTATGTGCCAATACTATACTGTCTTGATGATTACAGCTTTGTAGTAGAGACTAAAGTCTGGGATAGTGACGCCTCCCGTTTTGATTGTCTTCTTCAATATTACTTTGGGTATTCTGGGTCTTTTGTGGTTCTATACAAATGTTAAGATTGTTTGTTCTAGCTTTGAGAAGAATGCTGATGCAATTTTGATGGGGATTGTGTTGAATGTGTAGATTGCTTTGGGTGGTATTGACATTTTCACAATATTCTTTCAATCCATGAGCATGGAATGTTTTCCCATTTCTTTGTGTCTTCTTCAATTTCCTTCATAACTTTCCTATAGTTTTCAGCATACAGATATTTTACATCTTTGGGTTGGTTTATTCCTAGGTATTTTATGGGTTTTGGTGCAATTGTGAATGGGGTCAATTTCTTGATTTCTCTTTCTGTTGCTTCATTACTGGTGTATAAAAAAGCAACCAATTTCTGTACATTGATTTTGTATCCCGCAACTTTGCTGAATTCATGGATCACTTCTACCAGACTTTTGCTGGAGTCTGTCAGATTTTCCATGTAAAGAATCATGTATGTGAAAAGTGAAAGTTTGACTTCATCTTTGTCAATTCTGATGCCTTTTATTTCCTTTTGTTGTCTGATTGTTGATACTAGGACTTCCAGCACTACGTTAAACAACAGTGTTAAGAGTGGACATCCCTTTCGTGTTCCTGATCTCAGCAGGAAAACTCTCAGTTTTTCCCCAGTAAGGATGATATTAGCTGTGGGCTTTTCATGAGTGGCTTTTATGATGTTTAAGTAAATTCCTTCTATCCCGACTTTCTCGAGGGTCTTTATTAAGAAAGGATACTATATTTTCCCCAATGCTTTTTCTGCATCCATGGACAGCATCATATGGTTCTTATCCTTTCTTTTATTAATGTGATGTAATCTCATTGGTTGATTTGCGAATATTGAACCAGCCCTGCTGGTGAAGGAATCCTACTTGATCATGGTAGGTAATTCTTTTTATATGCTGTTGAATTCCATTTGCTAGTATCTTGTTGAGTATTTTTGCTTTTATATTCATCAGGGATATTGGCCTGTAGTTCTCATTTTTTGCTGGGTCTTTGTCTGGTTTGGGAATTAAAGCGATGCTGGCTTTGTAGAATGAGTCTGGAAGTTTTCCTTCGATTTCTATTTTTTGGTACAATTTGAAAAGGATGGGTATTAACTCTGACTTAAATATCTGTTAGAATTCCCCAGGGAAGCTGTCTGGCTCAGGGCTCTTATTTGTTGGGAGATTTTTGATAACTGATTGAGTTTCTTCAGTAGTTATGCATCTGTTCAGATTTTCTATCTCTTCCCATTTTTGTTTAGGTTGTGTGTGTGTGCTTAGGAATTTGTCCATTTCTTCTAGGTTTTGCAGTTTGTTGGCATATAATTTTTCATAGTATTCCCTGAAATTTGCTTGTATTTCTGAGGGATTGGTAGTAATAAATCCATTTTTGTTTGTGATTTTGTCTATTGGATGCTCTCTCTTTTCTTTTTGAGGAGGCTGGCTAGAGGTTTATCAATTTTGTTTATTTTTTCAAAAAAAAACTTAACTCTTTGTTTCGTTGATCTGTTCAACTGTTTTTTTTTAATTCTATATTGTTTATTTCTGCCCTGATATTTATTATTTCTCTTCTTCTGCTGGGTTTGGGGTGTTCTTGCTGCTCTGCTTCTAGTTCTTTAAGTGCACTGTTAGATTTTGTACTTGCACTTTTTCTAGTTTCTTGAGATAGGCCTGGATTGCAATGAATTTTCCTGTTAGGATTGCCTTTGCTGCATCCCAAAGAGTTTGAATTGTTGTGATTTCATTTTTATTTGTTTTCATACATTTCTTAATTTCTTTTCTCATTGCCTGTTGACCCATTTGTTTTTTAGTAGGGTGTTCTTTAGATTCCATGCTTTTGGGGTATTTTCCAGACTTTTTTCTGTGGTTGATTTCAAGTTTCATAGCATTGCGATCTGAAAGCATACGTGGTATGATCTCGATTCTTTTATATTTATTGAGAGCTGCTTTGTGTCCCAGTATGTGATCTGTCTTGGAGAATGTACCATGTGCTCTCGAGAAGAAACTGAAGCTTTGGGATGTAGAGGTCTAAGTATACCTGTCAATTCCACTTGGTCCAATGTGTCATTCAGGGCCATTGTTTCCTTAGTGATTTTCTGTATAGTTAATCTATCCATTGTTGTAACTGGAGTATTAAAGTCCCCTACATTTACCACATTCTTATCAATAAGATTGCTTGTGTTCGTGACTATTTGCTTTATGTATTTGAATGCTCCCAAATTCAGTGCGTAGACATTTATAATTGTTAGATCTTCCTGATGGATAGACCCTGTAATTATTATATAATTCCCTTCTTCATGTCTTGTTACTGCATTTACTTTAAAGTCCAGTTTGTCTAAGTATGGCTACTCTAGCTTTCTTTTGACTTCCAGTTGCATGATAGATATTTCTCCATCCACTCACTTTCAATGTGAAAGGTGTTCTCAAGTCTAAAGTGATTCTCTTGTAGACATAAAATAGATGGATCTTGTTTTTTTTTTATCCATTCTGATATCCCACGTCTTTTTATTGGAGCATTTAGTCCATTTACAGTCAATGTTATTATTAAAAAATATGGGTTTAGAGTCATTGTGTGCTCTGTAGGATTCATGCTCGTAATGGTGTCTCTGGTACTTTGTGTTCCTTGCAACAAATCCCTCATAGAGTCCCAACTAGGATCTCTTCTAGGGCTGGTTTAGTGGTGATGAATTCCTTCAATTTTTGTTTATTTGGGAAAACCTTTATCTCTCTTTCTATTCTGAATGACAGGTTAGCTGGATAAAGGATTCTTGGCTGCATATTTCTCCTGTTCATCACACTGAAGATTTCCTGCTCTTCCTTTCTGGCCTGGCACGTTTCAGCAGAAAGGTCTGTGACTAATCTGACAGGTCTCCCTTTGTATGTTAGGGCCATTTTATCCCTAGCTGCTTTCAGAATTTTCTCTTGGTCTTTATATTTTGCCAGTTTCACTATGATATGTTTTGTAGAATATCTATTCAAGTTACGTCTGAGGGGATTTCTCTGTGCTTCTTGGATTTCAATGTCTGTTTCCTTCCCCACATTGGGTAAGTTCTAAGCTATGTTCCAGTACCCCTTCCACCCCTTTCTCTCTCCTTCTTCTGGAATTCCCATGATATGTATATTGTTCTGTTTGATTGCATCACTCAGATCTCGAACTCTCCTTTCGTGCTCCTGGATCAGTTTATCTCTATTTTTCTTGGCTTCCTCTTTTTCTATAATTGTTTGCCTATTCTCCTCTCTGACTCTTCAGTTTGTGCAGTGGCCACCTCCGTTTTATTATGCACCTCATTTATAGCATGTTTTAATTCATCATAACTATTTTTAAGATCCATGATCTTTGTAACAATAGCATCTCTGCTGTCTTCTATGCCTTTTTCAAGCCCAGCAATTAGTTTTATGACTAATGTTCTAAATTCTTGTTCAGTTATGTTGCTTATATTTGTTTTGATCAATTCTTTAGCTGTCACTTATTACTGGAATTTCTTTTGAGGAGAATTCTTCCATTTCATCATTTTGGCTAGCTTTCTGTGTCTTGTAAGTTTTAAAGGCCTGTTATGTGCTTTGCACCTGAGAGTACTGCTATATTAAAGGAGGCTCAGGCCATCTGCGTGGCTCAGTCAGTTAAGCATCCAACTTTGCCTCAGGTCATGATCTCACAGTCTGTGGGTTCGAGCCCCACGTCAGGCTCTGTGCTGACAGCTTAGAATCTAGAGCCTGCCTCAGATTCTGTGTGTGTGTGTCTGTCTCTCTCTCTGCCCCTACCCTGCTTGCTGTGTCTCTGTCTCTCAAAATAAAGACATAAAAAAATTTTAAGGAAGCTTATAAACTGTTTAGAGCCTGTCCATTCAGGAAGTGTTCTTTTAAGGGTTTCCCTTGGTCTCTCTTGTTGTAACTTTGGTTATTTTATTTCCCTACTCATAGTGATGTTTTAGACTCTCCACCATTTATGCTTTGGTTTGTTCTTTGAAGTAGCATTGGAAAGGAATACAGACAGACAAACAGGGAACAAGAATATGCAAACACACACACAAAAGACAGGCAAACCAACAGAAATAATGACAAAAAACAAAGGACAGTCTAAAAGAATAAAACAGAAATCCCGGCTACAAATATAGAGCAGGGTGGAGGCAGTGGTGATGGAAAAGCATATACAAAGAGAGAAATGACGGGTAGAGAGACAGAGAAAATGAACAGTGACCAGGTAGAGAGACTAAAAGGCTTAATCCAGAGAGAGAAAAAGGAGAATATGATAGGAGGTGAGGAGAAAGATACGAAGATAATTTTACCCAGAGAAACTATATAGTCTGATTATTCCAGAGAGAGAAAGGAAGGTAAAGAAGAAGGTGGATAACATGCATCAGGAGGATGGATAATATATATCTCTTTAAGCAAACCTATAACCAGAATAACCAGTCCAGAGGAGGGGAGAGATAAGAATGAGAAAAGGGAGAATATATCTGAATAGCAAGAATTGATCTAGAGTTTATTACGGCAATGCAGCAGTTCCGGTATTGGGGGAGGGTCTGTCTGTTTCTGCAGCATCTCTCTGGCTCCTGTAAAAAAAAAACAGTTACCCAGTACACACGGGCGTGGTTTGGTGTAGATAGGCCCTGCCTCCACTGTGGGCATCGAGGACTGATGCCTGAAGCCCTGCCTTCGTGGTTGTTGGGAGAAAAATTGTGACCCCCACCTAGGCCCTTGTCCTTGGACCAGGTGTTCTAAATTACTCCTTGGATTCATCTTCACTGTGGCACAGGTGCAGATGAGGTAGGCCGTCTATACCCCAAGACCAGCCGCGTTCTAAGCTCTCCCTGCACATTAATGATGCCACCAGAAATGTAATCCTGAAGCCATGGCCACTGCACCCCTTAGGTACCACCTAACCCAGAGGGAACTTCTTTTGTCCCTGGCCCAGCACAGGATTGGGGCATCCAGTCCAAAGAAAGCTCCACAATTAGAGATGGGATGATAGGGTTCCTCTCCATCCTGGGCCGAGGTTTTTCTCTTGTCCAGAGACAGTCCTACACTTGCCCAGCTGCTATTTCTCTTCTCTTTGTCTCTCCACAGAAGGAGCTCCCTCCCCTCCATGCCTCCCTGTCCCGGCCTGTTTTTATTTCCCCCAGTTCACAATCATGCACCTATGACGCTGTCTTCCTAGTAGACTCTCTTTCCTTTCCTCCCAGACTCTTCATGTTCAGAGTCCTTTGGCTTCAGCCCTTCTTTGTTTGAGACATGCAGGTGGGAAAATGTATCCCCCTATTCCTCCATCTTGGCCCGGTGTCTTGTGGAAGAACTTTAGATGTGACACCAAAATAATAATCTCTGCAAGAAAAAAATACATATTGGACTTCAGCAAAATTAATATCTTTTGTTTTGGGAAAGACCATGTTGAGAGAATGAAAGATAAACCATAGACTTGGAGAAACTATTTATAAACCACATATCTAACAAAGGGCTCATACAGAAAGTATTTAAAATGACCTTAAAACTGAACATGAATAAATAATCCAGTTACAAAACAGAAAAAATATATGAAGAGACACTTCACTGAACAAAATATAGAGATGGGCAATAAACACATATTAAGATATTCAACATCACTAGCCATTAGAGAAATGCAAATGAAGGTCATGATGAGATAATGCTATACACTTTAAGACAGGTAAAATGAAAACTAGTCCTAATACCAAAAACAGGGAAGAATGCACAGAAAGTGGATCTCTTGTACATTGCTGATGGGAATGTATAATAGTAGAAATGGTCTGGAATGCAGTCTGGCAGTTTCTTAAAAACTAAACAAAAATTTATCACATGAACAAGCAATTGCATTATTCCTCATTACCCCAAGGAAATGGAAACTTAATCTTCCTAAGTACCTGTATAGGATTATTCCGAGCACTGTGTTTTAATAGTTCAGACCTGGAAACAAAGTAATTTTCCCTCAAAAGCTGAATGGCTAAACAAACAATGGTATATCCATACTATGAAATACTACTCAGTAATAAAAAAAGAATGCAGAATGATGTGTTGCCAGAATCCAGCTCCAGCCAGGTCCAGGGATCCCTGAAGGATAGACAGTTTTGGTGAGGGAGGGAGTGAGAGAGCCCTGAGATTCTTTCTGATCACCAGGCAGGCATCTCTGCCCTGTCGGTTTTGTTGTCTTTATTTATAGGTCAAACGTTAACGTGGCATCAGAAAATATAATTTTTTACAATGGATAGTTCTCTATGATGTTTTAGAAAATGTACAGAAACAGGTTTTACAGAAGTATTCTTGCAGAACTACCCCAATTATAGTAAGATTGAGTAACTAAGAAAATAATAGAGTGTTCTTATTGGAAAACCGGATAGCATACACATTTTAATAACACTAAGATTAAGTCATAGGTTTGTAGATGGTCTTATCCATCTTCATCACAGGTGCCAGGGTAAGGGAAGGTGTTTATGGAATGTAGGCCTTAGGGAAGGGACTGCTATACATCATCAGTTAGCAAAGGTAAATGTGGTAACATATTCTGCCCTTATCTGTTCCTTCTCTCTAAGTTAGGCTCTTTGTCCCTGAGCAAGACTTGATTTTCCAGTTATGTTCTTTATGGCACTGGAGAGCTAAACATACCTTTAAAGAGTTTAGCTCATTTCAAATACATAGACTGGTCTCTTTGAGTGTATTTACCTTTGTGTCTAGTTTTATGATTTCTTTAATAGCTAGGGCATGAGAATAACATTTTTGGTTAGCTGATTTACATGTTGAGCTGTATGGACTAATGCAACGGTAGAAACAGGATTGTACATATAAAGGTCAATCTTTTATAAGTAAGAGTCATTAGCCTGTTCATAGCTCAAGAGAAAGTATGGAGGGAAACAGGACCTGCTGGAGACAAGAAGTCTGTTCCCATAATCAAAAGAAGAGGTTCCCACAGTAATTTTGTTCACAAGGTCCAATCATCATACCAGGACCAGAATAAGGGGACAAGTCACTCCTGATACCGATCAACAAATTACCTTGGGGGTCAGTGCTCAAGCAGAAATAATTGAGTGGGGGGTGGATATTGGTCGTCATCTGATGGTAGGAGACTGTGCAAACTTGCTTTAACCTCACCAGGAGCTTTCTCAACTAGTGGGCTCAGAATGGCTCCCAACAATGTGTGCAACAACTTGGAGAGATCACAGTGACATTATGCTGAATGAAAAATCCTGTCTCAGAAGAACACATGTTATATGATCCCATGTAAGCTGTACTCTGCAAATGATAAAAGTTATGGAGATAGAAAATAGATGAGTACCTTCTAGGAGTTGGGGCTGGTTGGCGCAGGGGAGTGAGTGTGAATGCAAAGGGTTGGCAAGGGAGAGATCTTGGTGGTTATGGAATAGTGTTATATCTTGATTGTAGTAGTAGTTGGATAACCCTACTTTATCCAATAGTAGTAGTTGGATAACCTGTGATACAGAGACAGCTATACACGCATTGTACCAATCTTAAATTCCTGTTTTGGATATTGCACTGTAATTACATAAGATGTAACCATTGGAAGAAAGGAGGCAAAAAGAACATAGAACCTCTCTGAGCTATCTTTGCAACTTTTCATAGACTATAAGTATTTCAAAATATGTAAAAGCTTTATAAAAGAAAAAAAATCTGAAAGTCTGGTGAGGCTGTTTTTATAAGAAGGTAAAATAGGGGCACCTGGGTGGCTCAGTCGGTTGAATATCTGACTTTGGCTCTGGTCATGATCTAACAGTTTGTGGATTTGAGCCCCATGTTGAGCTCTGTGCTGACAGCTAGCTCAGAGGCTGGAGCCTGCTTCAGATTCTGTGTCTCCCTCTCTCTCTGACTCTCCCCTGCTCATGTTGTCTCTCTCTCTCTCTCTCAGAAATAAATAAAAACATTAAAAATTTTAGAAGAAGGTAAAATAGTTGGGGAAAACAAGCATATATCTACCACAGGGCAAAGACAGTTTCATACTTGGTTTCTACCTATATTCAACTTCTAAGGGAAAGATGTAGCTTCATAAGATTAGCAATTTAAAAAAATATATATATATATATATAATAACCTTTGCTTTTGTTTTTCTCAAACTAGAAGGCCAAATCATCATTTCAGTTATGGTATTACGATTATTTCAATTATTATTATTATTTTAGATTATAAGCTTCTATAAAGTCAAACTTGAAAAAGAGAGGAAATGCTGCTTAAAAGTTTCTAAACATATTCCCCTGGTATGACCAATGCTCATTCGCCCTTTCCAATCTATGTTAACATGCCTACTATTTCTGTTCAATCTTTTGCCTCCAAATGAAGTGTATTGGTGGCAGTTACTAAATAATCATTTATTTACCTTTGTGAAATATGTTATAATTGAATTGATAATGTTTTGAGAATAAAATGCTATTTCTGTGCATGTAAGGTAAGCAAAAGCAAGAGAGGATTATATTTATCAAATGATTTATTAATCATTAATTATTCATTAATTATTATTGTTAATCATTTATCAAATGATTAACAAATTTTGGTGAATTGGAATTTTCAAGAAGAAAACTTTTAGATCAGAAGTGATACGCTTTGGAAAAGTATGGTTTTTTTTTGTTTTTGTTTTTTTACAAAGTTTATTGTCAAATTAGTTTCCACAT
>NW_027531027.1:0-1282 GCF_008692635.1 Crocuta crocuta
TCCAGTTTGTCTGACATAAGTATGCCTACTCCAGCTTTCTTTTGATTTCCAGTAGAATGATATATATTTCTCGACCCCTTACTTTTAATCTGAAGGTATCTTCCAGTCGAAAATGCATTTCTTGTAGACAGAAAATAGATGGATTCTGTTTTTTTATCCATTCTGCTACCCTATGTCTTTTGATTGGAGCATTCAGCCCATTTACATTCAGTGTTATTATTGAAATATGTAGGTTTAGAGTCGTTGTGTCCTTTGTGTGGTTTAAGTTTGTGGCGGCGTCTCTGGCATCTTCGTTCTTGCAAGATGCAAGAACGTTTTATGAAACTTGGAGCATAAAAATAGGCATAATGAATTTAAAAATGCGATAAATGAGATACACAGTAAACTGGAAGTGTCCAATGCACGGATTGAAGAGGCAGAAAGATGAATAAGTGATTTAGAAGACACCATTGCAGAAAAAGAAGAAACTGGGTAAAGAAGAGAGAAGCTGATCCAGGAATATGAAGGAAGAGTTCGAGAGCTCAGCGATAAAGTCAAAAGCAACAATACCCATATCATAGGAATCCCAGAAGATGAAGAGAGAGGGAAAGGTGCTAAAGGATTCCTGGAACAAATTATAGAAGAGAACTTCTCCAACCTGGAGAGGGAAGTAGAAGTTGAAATTCAAGAGGCACAGAGAACTCCCCTAAGACGTAACGATTCCTAAAACATCAAAGTCTTCTAAGATTGAATCTCAAAGTATTAAAAAATCTGATTTTTTAAAGGTAATGAAATTTAATAAGTAATTTAAAACTCCCAAGAAACAAAAGTGCAGAATTTGATNAAACCCCTTTTTTTTTTTTTTTTAGTTTATTTATGTTCAGAGACAGAGATGTGTGTGCATGCATGTGCATGAGTTAGGGAGGGGCAGAGAGAGAGGGAGGGAGAGAATCGCAAGCAGGCCCCCTGTTGTCAGTGTGGAATTCAATGAGGAAACTGATCTCGCAAACCAAATTGTGAGATCATGACCTGAGCCAAAATCCAGAGTCAGATGTTAAACTGACTGAGTCATCCAGGTGCCTCGAAATTTACCAAACTTTTAAAAAAAAGTTAGTACCTATTTTTCTTAAATTGTTCCAAATAATCAAAGAGGATATACAGCTTCCAAATTCTGATACAAGAAAAAACACCATAAGAAGGAAATTCACAGGCCAATACCTCTGGTGATCATAAATGCAAAAAATCTTAACAAAATATAAGCAAAATGGATTCAACAATAAATTCAAAGAGTCATAAAATTTGA
>NW_027531027.1:1314-3487 GCF_008692635.1 Crocuta crocuta
ATCACAAAACTCTCAATAAATAGGTTTAGAGGGAATGTATCTCAATATAATAAAGGACATATAAGAGAAACCAACAGTTAACAATATACTCAAGAGTGAAAAGGTTAAAGATTTTCCTCTAAGATCAAGAAAATACTGGATGTCCTCTTTGGAGAAGTGTCTGTTCATATCTTCTGCCCATTTCTTCACTGGATTGTTTGTTGTTCGGGTGTGGAGTTTGGTGAGTTCCTTATAGATTTTGGATACTAGCCCTCTATCTGATATGTCATTTGCAACTATCTTTTCCCATTCCATCAGTTGCCTATTAGTTTTATGGATTGTTTCCTTTGCCGNATAAATAAATTTGGTAAAGTTGCAGGATACAAAGTTAACACAGAGAAATTGGCTGTGTTTTTATATACTAATAATTATCTACTAGAAATTAAGAAAACAATTCCATTTACAACTGAAGAAGAAAGAATAAATAACCTAGGGATTAATTTAACCAAAAAAGTTGAAACATATGTACTCTGGAAACTACAAGACATTGATGGAAGAAATCAAGAAGACACGCATAAAATAGAAAGATATACTGTGTTCATGGATTAGAAGAATTAATATATGTAAAACACCTGTGATACTCAAAACAGCCTACTGGTTCAATGCAATCCCAATTAACAGAGCAATGTCATTTTTCACATAGACAAAGAATCCTCAAATTTCTATGAAACCACAAAATAAACCAAAAACCCAACACAATGTGAAGAAAAAATAATAACAAAGCTGGATATACCATAGTTCCAGATTTTAAGTTATACTACAAAGCTGTCCTAATGAAAACACTATGGTGTTGACACAGAAACAATCAAACACATAGACCAATCAAATAGAATTGAGACTCCAGAAATAAACCGATGCATATATGGCCAATTAATTTATGGCAAAGGAAGCAAGGATATACAATGGGGAAAAGAAATGTCCTTAAAAAAATGGTGTTGGGAAAACTGGACAGCTACACACAAAATGAAACTGGAACACTATCTTTTTAAATAAATAAGTAAACAAACAAATAAATAAATGCTGATTAGAAAGTTAAAAATGAGACCAAAAAGCATAAAATATGTAGAAGAAAATATAAACTGTAAGATTTTGGATATCAATTTTACGAATATTTTTTAGACTACTTTCCTCATACTAAGGCAACAAAAGCTTAAATAAACAAATGGGACTACTTCAAACTAAAAGCCTTTTGTATAACTAAGGAAAACATCAACAAAATCGAAAAGGCAATATACTGAATAGGAGAAGATATTGGCAATCAAATATATGATTAAAATGTTAATATGAAAAATATTTCAATAACTTACATAACATAAAAAAAGGAATTCAACTAAAAATGGCTTGTAGAATTTTTGTAGTTTCAAATTTTACGTAAATTCTAGTTAGTTAATGTACAGTATAATGTTAGTTTCAGACGTAGAAAATAGTGATTCAGAACTTACATTCAACACCCAGTGCTCATCACATGTTCCCTCCTTAATACCCATATGTCATTTAACCCATCTCCCTGCCACCTCCCCTCCAGAAACCCTCAGTTTGTTTTCTATATTTGAGTCTCTTATGCTTTTCCTCCTTCTGTTTTTCTCTTATTTTATTTTTCCCTTCCACATATTTTAAATTCCACATACTAGTGATACTGTATGCATTCCTACCAACAGTGTAAGAGGGGTCCCCTTTCTCTGTTTCCTAGCCAACACCTGTTGTTTCCTGTGTTACTAATTTTAGCCTTTCTGAACGTTGTGTGATGGTATTTCATGTAGTTTTGATGAAGAGTGATGTTGATCATCTTTTCATATGCCTGTTAGACATCTGCATATCTTCTTTTTTTTTAATGTTTTATTTATTTCTAGGAGAGAGAGAGAGAGAGAGACAGCGTGAGCAGGGGAGGGTCAGAGAGAGAGGGAGACACAGAATCTGAAGCAGGCTCCAGGCTCTGAGCTGGCAGTCACCACAGAGCCTGATGCGGGGCTTGAACCCACGAACCGCGAGATCATAACCTAAGCGAAAGTTGGACGCTTAACCGACTAAGCCACCCAGGCGCCCCTGCATATCTTCTTTGGAAAAAATATCTATTCATATCTTCTGCCCATTTTTGATTTAATTATTTGTCTTTTTGGATGTGAAGTGAGATAAG
>NW_027531027.1:3614-4225 GCF_008692635.1 Crocuta crocuta
CTTAATATATTTTGGATATTAAACTTATCTGATAAAAATATATTTCATTTGCAAATATCTTCTCCAATTCCATTGGTTGCCTTTTAGTTTTGTTGATTATTTCCTTCACTGTGCAGAAACTTTTTTATCTTGATGAAGTCCCAATAGTTCATTTTTGGCTTTTGTATCCCTTGCCCCAGGAGATGTATCTATTAAGAAGTTGATGGGGGCGCCTGGGTGGCTTAGTCGGTTAAGCGTCCGACTTTCGCTTGGGTCATGATCTCATGGTTCGTGGGTTCGAGCCCCGCGTCGGGCTGTGTGCTGACTGCCAGCTCAGAGCCTGGAGCCTATTTCAGTCTGTGACTCCCTATCTCTCTGACCCTCCCCTGCTCACGCTGGCGCTCTCTCTCTCTCCTAGAAATAAAACATTAAAAAAATTAAAAAATAAAAAAAAAAGTTGATGCAGCTGATGTCAAAGAGTTTATTGTTCTCCTTTAGGATTTTGATGGCTTCATGTTTCACAGTAGTTTCTTCTATTTTGAATTTACTTTTGTGTATCGTGTAAAAAAGTGGACCAGTTTCATTCTTTATCATGTTGCTTTCCAGTTTTCCTAACAACAAAAATGGTAGCA
>NW_027531027.1:4357-7511 GCF_008692635.1 Crocuta crocuta
AGTAGATTTGAATGCTTGTTTTTCCATAGAAACATACAAATGACTGACAGACACAGGAAAAGATGTTCAACACCAGGACTCATTGAGGAATAAAAATCAAAATACCAATATTACCTTGTACTTGTTAAACTGCCTTTATTAAAAACAAAAAAAAATGTTTTGGTGAGGATGTGGAGAAAGGGACACTCATGCATTGTTGATGGGAATGTAAATTGATGTATCCAATATGAAAAACCATATGGAGAGTAACTCAAAAGATTAAAAATAGACCTATCATAATATGCAGAAATTCTACTCCTAAATATTTTTCCACAGAAAGCAAAAACGTCAGTTCAGTTGGAAAAATGTACCCCTATTGTTCAGTGTAGAATATTCACAATACCCAAGATATGGAAGCAACCTAAGTGTCCACTGACAGATGAATAGGTAATGAAAATATAGTATACTTATACAAATAAATATTCCCTAGCCATTAAAAGCGCATAAGAAAAACTCTTGGGAAGGAGTTAAGATGGCAGAGCAGAATGGAGACCCTGAACATGTCTTGTCCCTGAAACACAATTAGATCATCACCAAATCATTTTGAACACCTGGGAAATTGATCTGAGGATTAATGCAACAATCTGCATAAATTGATTCACAGAACTTGGCAGGTATGCAGTGAGTAGAGGTGAAATGGGGGAAAGAAAAGCCACGGTGTGTAGGGAGCCATTTGTGTGAAGAGAGGACCGAAGGAAAAAAGAGAAGGGAAGGAAACTGTGGCACATTGGGATAGTACAAGAGAAAGAGAGTAAGAGTGAAAATACTTGCAGGTGGCTTAACAAAAAAAAACAAAAAACAAACAAACAAACAAAAAAAACCCTGTTCCCCGAAACCATTGATGGGAAGAAAGGAGATTTCAACACCACCAGGATTCTATAAACAGTGGAGCCCAGAGTCTAAAGATCCAAAGCTCAGTGCATGGCGGTGCTCTGGTGAAGAATTAGGATGATCCCCAGTATGGTCCGAGGGGTCCATGTGCCACATAGGCAGAAGTGACTCACCTATTTGGAGTGCATTTGGTAGAGTCCATATGGCCTCTGCATAGGCAAAGGTCCCAGAGGACCCTGAAAAGAAGCAACATTTGCTGGTATTGGGACAAATATGCCAAAGTGCAGGGAAAGCTGGCACCAGCTATGTGTTGTGATTTGCCATAAACTCTGATCCTCTACCATGGTGTGATCACGCAAACCTTTTCTGGGGCAAGCCAGCACCCGGCCATTGCTCAGTGAGATCCTTCCCTAGAGAGTCAAGCAAATCCAAGCCATAGGAGTCTCTGAAGTGTGGGGTTTTGACAGCACTATCTTAGATAAAACTCTGGATACAGGTGCCACCTGGAGGAGAGCTTGATCATGGACAGGGTAAAAACAGGAGTGGACAGAGACCTGAGACAAAGGAGTGATGCTTGATCATGGGTTGGTGAGAGTGTGAAGTCCCGTGCAAGAGACAAGGGAGAAGAGTGAAGTCATTTCCACTTCCCCCACAAATGCACCATGCAGACAGGCACACTGATCCATCCCAGTAAGTTATCCAGCACCACCTAGTGGAGAAAGGAGCCATTACATCGATCCCTATCCAACTGTGCCCTACAAGCATATCCCCTATAAGACCAGCAAATGTCACTCTTCATAGTTTCAGTTATAGGGAAATTGGATGTAATTTCATTTTGGTTTCATTCTGTTTGTTGTTCATTTATTTGGTTTCTGTGCTCCTGTATTTACTTAAATTGTTTTCATTCTTATTTATTTTCTTTCTCTTTTTTAGATACAGAAAGATAAAATGTTATTTTTTTAGTTTATTTTTTTTAAAATTTTTAAATTATATTTTATTTTCTTATTTTATTTTGATATAATTTTTAATTAAAATTTTTTCCTCAACTGTATTTTTTCTTTCCATTTTTTCNGGGAATTAAAGAAATCAGATATAAGAAATATATCTGAACTAGAAATTAGAACTACAATAATAAGAATAGTAGCTGCGGTTGAGAAAAAGCATAGAAGACACCAGAGAAACCTTTTCTGCAGGGATAAAAAAATTTAGTCAGGCCAAAATTAAAAATAATGTAACCGAGATGCAAACTCGAATGAATGCCACAACTACAGGATGGATGAAGCAGAGCAGTGAATCAGCAATATAGAAGATAAAATTATGGAGAATAATGAAACAGAAAAAAAGGGAAATAAAGGCAAAAGATAACGATACAAGACTTAGAGAACTCAATGACTCATTAAAAAGGAATAACATCTAAATCATAGGGGTCTCAGCAGATGAAGAGAGTGAAAACGGGGGAGAAGATTTATGTGAGCAAATTATAGTGGAAAACTTTCTTAATCTTGGGAAAAACACACATCAAAATCCAAGAAGCACAGAAAACTCCCTTTAGGTTCAACAAAAAACAACCATCAGCAAGACATCATAATTCACAAACTACGCAAGGCATGTCAAATGCACAAAATACGCAGACAAGGAAAAAATATGAAAGCAGCAAGGGGAAAATACTCCTTAAACTAAAAAGGAAGACAGATCAGGTTTGGAGCAGACCTATCCACAGAAATATGGCAGACCAGAAAGGAATGGTTTGATATACTCAACGTGCTGAATTGGAAAAACATGCAGCCATGAATTCTTTATCCAGCAACTCTGTCATTCAAAATAGAAGCAGAGATAATGAGTTTCTCAGGCAAAACAAACTAAAGAAATTTGTGACCACTAAACCAGGCCTACAAAAAAATTTAAAGGGGTCTCTTTCAGCGGANAGGAGTTTGGGAAGAGAAAGAGACAGAATACACTGGGAAGGAAACCTCATAAGTGTGTGAGTGCGAACTGGGGGAGATAAAAGCGGGACGGGACCCAGAGATACAGAGGGAGGGGAGGGACCCTGGCTTGTGTGCAGCTGCGGTGAGTGATAAACCTGCGCGTGGTGGTGAGTTGCCTTGAGTCCAGGGGAAAGGAAAGAAAAGTTGAGATTGCTCATAGAACCGTTCCTGGAGACGAGAAAAAACCTTGGCTTGGAAAGACAATGTTTTTTTTTTTTAACCTCTGACTGGGGTGCTGACTTTAAACTAGGTGCCCTGGTCCCAGAAGGTGCCAGGGAAAACTGAACTGCCCTGCATCC
>NW_027531027.1:7704-16090 GCF_008692635.1 Crocuta crocuta
AGAGGCAGGCTGGCACCAGGTGAAGCAGGAGCAGCGTGCCCGACAGCCACCCACTGAAGCAGCAGTGGCAGCGACCAGGCGCCCTGTGAAGGGGCGGTGGCGCACGCAACAGCGGCCTTCTGAAGCGGCGGTGGTGACCCTGTGAATCAGTGCCAGCGCCCGGTGAAGTGGCGACGGCGCGCGCAATAGCGGTCCACTGAAGCGGCACCAGCGCGCTGCTGCGACGCCGAATCTATGGACCTGAAGTTGCTACATTCCCCGAGCGCACTCGGATTGTATCCCTGCTTTACCCCGGCGGATCAGAGGCAGCGAAACTTCCCCCAGCCCCCCAAACAACCCCCAGGCAATAGGGAAGCAGCGACCTGCAGGGCTGTTCAGGACAGTATAACAAAGCCCACGGACTGGGACCTGGAAACAGAGGGGTGTGGGGCATAGAACTCAGCGCACCTTGGCTACATACTCAGCACAGGGAGATCAAGCCAGAAGAAGTGATTTGCAAAGCTTGGTTGAGAAGGGACTGGGGCTACGCCATTCTTGTCCCCAACAATCACCAAGGAGGGGCCTCAAGGAGGCCAGCGGACACAGTGGAGACAAGACCTGCCTACACCAAACCACGCCCATCCCCTCCAGATAGCTGTTTTGTTGTTGTTGTAGCTGTTTTTACCTGAGCTTGGGTTTGCGTGTTTATTGGTTTTGTCTGTAGGTATGTGTACCTGGTTCCCTCTGTGATTGTCTGTTGTTTTTTTTTTTCCAGGGCTGACTCAAGAAACAAGCCAAACTACACAAAGTGGAGAGTCGCAAATACCACTACCAGGAGGGAAACAAAATTAACAAACGCTCAACAAGAGAAACTAAAAGACACCATCCAAAGAACACTTCCTGAACAGACAGGCCCTAAACAGTCAAAAGAGCCCTCTCTAATACAGCAGAACTCGCAGGGGCCTATTGGACAACAAGCTTTTAAAATTAACAAGAAATAGAAAGCTAACCAAAATGATGAAACGGAAGAACTCTCCTCCAAAGAAACTCCAGGAAGAAATGACAGCTAGAGGACTCCTCAAAACAAATATAAGCAACATAACTGAACAAGAATTTAGAACAATAATCATAAAATTAATCGCCGGGCTTGAGAAAAGCATGGAGGACATCAGAGAAACTATGGCTACAAACACTATGGAGCATAAAAATAGTTACGGTGAAATAAAAAAAAATGGGATAAATGAGATACATAATAAACTGTAGGCCTCCAGTGCACGGAATGAAGAGGCAGAAAGGAGAATAAGTGATTTAGAAGACACTATCATAGAAAAAGAAGACACTGAGAAAAAGAGTGATAAACTGATCCAGGAGCATAAAAGAAGAGTTTGAGAGCTCAGCGATAGAATCAAAGGGAACAATATCTATCATAGGAATTCCAGAAGAGGAAGAGAGAGGGAAAGGTGCTGAAGGAGTCCTGGAACAAATTATAGCAGAGAACTTCCCCAACCTGGGGAGGGAAGTAGACGTTGAAATTCAAGAGGCACAGAGAACTCCCCTCAGATGTAACCTGAATCGATCACCTACACGACATATCATAGTGAAACTGGCAAAATATCACACTAGAGAGATTGTGAATGCATCTAGGGAGAAAAGGGCCCTAACATAAAAAGGGAAACCGATCAGAGTGGTAACTGACCTATCTACTGAAACTTGGCAGGCCAGAAAGAAATGGCAGGAGATCTTCAATGTGATGAATGGAAAAAAATATGCAGCCAAGAATCCTCTATCCAGCAAGCCTGTATTTCAGAATGGAAGGAGAGAAAAAACGCTTTCCAAATAAACAAAACTTGAAAGAATTTGTAACCAATAAACCATTCCTACAAAAAAACCGAGGGGGACTCTCTGAGGGAAGTGTTGCAAGGAATGTAAGATACCACAGACACCACCACAAACATGAATCCCATAAAGGACACAATGACTCTAAACCCACATATTTCAACAATAACGCTGAGTGTAAATGGGATGAGTGCTCCAATCAAAAGACATAGGGTAGGGGCGCCTGGGTGGCTTAGTNCTCTCCTAGAAATAAATAAAACATTAAAAAAAACACTTAAAAAAAACAAAAAATAACAAAAGACATAGGGTAGCAGAATGGATACAAAAAATCCATCTATTTGCTGTCTACAAGAAATGCATTTGAGACTGGAAGATACCTTCAGATTAAAAGTAAGGGGATGAAGAAATATATATCATGCTATGGGAAGTCAAAAGAAAGCTGGAGTAGCTATACTTATATCAGACAAACTGGACTTTAAATTAAAGACAATAACAAGAGATGAAGAAGGGAATTATATAATAATTACAGGGTCTGTCTATCAGGAAGAAGTAACAATCATAAATGTCTGTGCACCGAATATGGGAGCACCTAAATATTTAAAACAATTAATAACAAACAGAAACAATCATATAGATAAGAATGTGCTAATAGTAGGGGACTTTAATATTCCACTTACAGCTATGGATAGATCAACCAGACAGAAAGTCACTCAAGAAATAATAGACTTGAATGACACATTGGACCAGATTGTTCTGACAGATATATTCAGAACTCTACATCCTTAGGCAGGGGAATGCACTTTCTTCTCAAGTACGCATGGCACATTCTCCAAGACAGATCACATGCTGGGAAAAAAAGCAGCCATTAATAAATATAAAAGAATTGAGATCATACCATGCACACTTTCAGACCATAATGCTTTGAAACTCGAAATCAATCACAGGAAGAAGTATCGAAAACCTCCCAAAACATGGAGGTTAAAGAACACCATACTAAAGAATGAATGGGCCAATCTGGAAACTAGAGAAGAAATTTAAAAATACATGGAAACAAATGAAAATGAAAATACAACAATCCAAACTCTATGGGATGGGGCAAAGGATATCCTAACACGGAAGTACATTGCCCTCCAGGCCTATTTCAAGAAATTAGGAAAAGAACAAGAGCAAAATCCTATAGCTCGCCTAAAGGAAGTAGAGGCAGAGAAACAAGAGCGCCCCAAACCCAGTAGAAGAAGAGAAATAGTAAAAGTCAGAGCAGAAATGAACAACATAGAGACCAAGGAAACAATTGAACAGATCAACGAAAACAAGAGTTGGTTTTTTGAAAAAATAAACAAAATTGACAAACCTCTAGCCAGGTTTCTCAAAAAGTACAGAGATCACCCTAATAGACTAAATCATGAATGAAAATGGACTTCTTACAACCCCTCAGAAATACAAGCAATTATTAGGGAATACTAAGGAAAATTATATGCCAGCAAATTGGACAACTTGGAAGAAATGGACAAATTCCTAAACACACACTCACTACCAAAATTCACACCGGAAGAGATAGAAAATCTGAACAGTCCCATAACTAGTGAAGAAATCGAATCAGTGATCAAAAATCTTCCAACAAATAAGAGCCCTGGACCTGATGGCTTCCCTGGGGAATTGTACTAGACATTTAAAACAGAATTAATCCCAATTCTTCTAAAGCTATTCCAAAAAATAGAAATCGAAGGAAAACTTCCAGACTCATTTTATGAAGCCAGCATCACTCTGATTCCCAAGCCAGACAGAGATCCAGCAAAAAAAGAGAACTACAGGCCAATATCCTTGATGAATATGGATGCAAAAATCCTCAACAAGATACTTGCAAATCGAATCCAACAACACATAAAAATAATTATACACCAAGATCAAGTGGGATTCATTCCTGGGTTACAGGGCTGGTTCAACATTCGCAAATCAATCCATGTGATACATCACATCAATAAAAGAAAAGATAAAAACCATATGATCCTGTCAATAGATGCAGAAAAAACATTTGACCAAATACAGCATCCCTTCTTAATAAAGACTCTCGAGAAAGCGGGTAGAAGAAACTTACTTAAACATCATAAAATCCATCTATGAGAAGCCTTCAGCTAAAACCATCCTCAACGGGGAAAAACAGAGCTTTCTCCCTGAGATCAGGAACACAACAGGGATGTCCACTCTCACCACTGTTGTTTCACATAGTGCTGGAAGTCCTAGCATCAGCCATCAGACAGCAAAAGGAAATCAAAGGCATCAGAATTGGTAATGAAGTCAAACTTTCACTTTTCGCAGACGACATGATACTCTACATAGAAAACCCGACAGACTCCACCAGAAGCCTCCTAGAACTGATCCATGAATTCAGCAATGTTGCAGGGTACAAAATCAACATACAGAAATCGGTTGCATTTTTATACACCAACAATGAAGTAACAGAAAAAGAAATCAAGAAACTGAACCCATTCACAATTTTGCAAAAAAAAAACAAAAACAAAAAACCCATAAAGTACCTGGGAATAAACCTAACTAGAGATATAAGAGATCTGTATGATGAAAACTATAGAAAACTTATGAGGGAAATTGAAGAAGACACAAGGAAATGGAAAAACATTCCATGCTCATGGATAGGAAGAATAAATATAGTTAAAATGTCATTACTACCCAAAACAATCTATACATTCAATGCAATCCCAATCAAAATTACACCAGCATACTTCTCAAAATTAGAATAAAGTATCCTAAAATTTGAATGGAACCACAAAAGACCCCGAATAGCCAAAGTAATACTGAAGAATAAAATCAAAACTGGAGGTATCACCATCCCAGACTTTAGCCTCTACCACAAAGCTATCTTCATCAAGACAGTATGGTACTGGCACAAAAACAGACACATAGACCAATGGAATAGAATTGAGAACTCAGAATTGGACCCAAAAGTATACAGCCAACAAAACTTTGACAAAGCAAGAAAGAGTATCCAATGGAAACAAGACAGTCTTTTTTAACAGATGGTGTTGGGAGAACTGGACAGAAACATGCAGAAGAATGAAACTAGATCATTTTCTCACACCATAGACAAACATGAACTCAAAATGGAATAAGGACCTGAATGTGAGACAGGAAGCCATCAAAACTCTAAATGAGCAAGCAGGAAACAACCTCCTTGACCTCCACCGCAGCAATTTATTACTTGACACATCCCCAAAAGCAAAAGAATCAAGAGGAAAAATAAACTATTGGGACATCATCAAGATTAAAAGCTTCTGCACGGCAAAGGAAACAATCCATAAAACTAATAGGCAACTGATGGAATGGGAAAAGATAGTTGCAAGTGGCATATCATATAAAGGGTTAATCTCCAAAACCTATAAAGACCTCACCAAACACCCACATGAAAAACAAACAACCCAGTGAAGAAATGGGCAGAAGATGTGAACAGACACTTCTCCAAAGAGGACATCCAGATGGCCAACAGACACATGAAACGATGCTCAGCATCCCTCCTTATTATGGAAATAAACATCAAAACCATACTGAGATACCACCTCACACAAGCCAGAGTGGCTAAAATGAGCAAATCAGAGGACTACAGATGCTGGCGAGGATGTGGAGAAACCGGCACCCTCCTACACTGTTGGTGGGAATGTAAACTGGAGNACTCTTGAATGCTAAGAACAAACTGAGGACTGGTGGGTGTTGGGGGGAGGGGGGAGATGGGCATGGATGAGGGCACTTGTGGTTATGAGCACTGGGTGTTATATGGAAACCAACTTGACAAGAAACTATTTGCAAAAAAAATGGAAAAACTTTTCATGCCAATGGATTGGAAGAACAAATATTGTTAAAATGTCAGTACTACGCAAAGCAATCTGCATATTCAATTCAATCCCTGTAAAAATAACAACATCATTCTTACAGAGCTAAAGCAAATAATTCTTAAATTTGCATGGAACCAGGAAATATTCCGAATAGCCAAAGCAATTATGAAAAAGGAAATCAAAGCTAGAGTCATCACAATTCTGGACTTCACGTTGTGTTACAAAGCTGTAATCATCAAGAAAGTATGGTACTGGTACAAAAACAGACACATATATCAATGGAACAGAAATCAAAACCCAGAAACAGACCCAGAAATGTATGGCCAACTAGTGTTTGACAAAGCAGGAACTAATATCCAATGGAAACAAGACAATCTCTTCAGCAAATGGTGCTGGGAAAACTGAACAGCGACATGCAGAGAAAATGAAGCTGGACAACGTTCTTACACTATACACAGAAATAAACTCAAAATGGTTGAAAGACCTAAACAGAAGGCAGGAAGCCATCAAAATCCTAGAGTAGACAGCAGGCCTCAACCTCTTTGACCTCAGCCTTAACAACTTCTTACTTGATACATCTCTGGAGGCACAGGAAACAACAGCAAAAATAAACTATTGGGGGGGTGCCTGGGTGGTTCAGTTGGTTTAGCGTCTGACTTTGGCTCAGCTCATGATCTCACGGTTCGAGCGTTCGAGCCCTGCGTCGGACTCGGTGCCGACAGCTAGTTCAGAGTCTGGAGCCTGTTTCAGATTCTGTGTCTCCCTCTCTCTCTGACCCTCGCCTGCTCTCTCTCTCCGTCTGTCTCTGTCTCTCTCTCTCTCAGAAATAAGTAAAACATTTAAAAAGTTTTTAAAAATGAATTGTTGGTACGTCATCAAGATAAAATTTGTCTGCAAAACAAAGAAAACAATCTGCAAAACTGAAAGGCATCCAATGAAATGGGAGAAGATATTTGCAAATGACATATCAGATAAAAGGTTAGTATCCAAAATCTACAAAGGATTTATCAAACTCAACACCCAAAAAACAAGTAATCCAGTGAAGAAATGGACATTAATACACACTTTTCCAAAGAAGATATGCAGATAGCTAACAGCACACAAAAAGATGGTCAACATGACTCATCATCAGGGAAATACAAATCAAAACCACAATGAGATGTCACCTTATACCTGTCACAATGGGTAAAATGAACAACTCAGACAACAGCAGATGTTGCTGAGTTTGCAGAGAATGGGGAACACTTTTGCACTGTTAGTGTGAATACAAACTGGTGTATCCAGTCTGGAAAACAGTATGGAGGTTCCTTAAAAAAGAAAAATGGAGCTACACTATGACACAGAAATTGCACTACGAGGTATTTATGCAAAGGATACAAATATGCTGATTCAAAGGGGCACATGCACCCTCATATTTATAGAAGCACTATCAACAATAGCCAAAATATGGAAGGAGCCCAAATTTCCATTGACTGATGAGTGGATAAAGAAGAGGCGTATGCATATACAATGGACTATTACTTGGCAATCAAAAAGTATGAAGTCTTGCCATTTTCAACAACATGCATGGAACTAGATGGTATTATGCTAAGCAAAATAAGTCAGTTAGAGAAGGACAAATATATGATTTCAATCATGTGGAATTTAAAAAGCAAAACGAGCATAGGGGAAGTGAAGGAAAAATAAGATAAATACAGGGAGACAACCTTCAGATACAGACTGTTAAATACAGAGAACACACTGAGGGTTGCTGATGGTTTGTTGGGTGGAAAGATGGGCTAAATGGGCAATGGACATTAAGGAGGACACTGGTTGGTATGAGCACTGGGTGTTATGTGTAAGTGATGAAACACTAAATTCTATTCATGAAATCATTATTACACTATATGTTAACTAACTTTGATTTAAGTTAAAAATAAAAATAAAAGAAAGCATGAAATATTTCCATTTGTAATGACATACATGGTCCTATAGAGATATGCTATATAAAATAAGTCAACAGAGAAAGACAAACACTCTATTATTTTACTTATGTGAAGAATCTAAAAATAAAAAGACATGAGCAGCCAGATACAGAATAATAGATACAGTGAACAAAATAGCAATTTCTGTAAAAGAAGGATGTGGAGGAATAGGCAAAATAGGTAAAGATGATTAAGAGCTAGAAATTTCTACTTTTAAAATAAATATGTCACAACAGAAATGTTTAGCATAGAGAATTATAGTCAATAATATTGTAATATCTTTTTTTATAGTGATAGATGATAACTAGATTTTCCAGGGCCAGGGCATGATTTTGTAATGTGTAAAACTATAGAATCACTATGATGTATGCCTGAAACAAATTGGATATTGTATGTCAATAGTACTTTAATGTTAAAAAGTAAAGATACCTTACAGAACACTTCAGAGAATATCAAGGAGAAAAGTATCTCTATTACAGTGGTACTAGAAGAAGAAATGAGAGAAAAAGAGACAGAAAATTTATTTGAATAAATAATGGCTGAAAACCTATCTAATCTAGAGAAGGAAATTGACATTTGGGTACAGGAAACCCATAAAATTCCAAAAGAAAATTTGAACCCAAAGAGATATACACCCTGACTCATTATAATTAAAATGTCAAATGTTAAAGATAAGGGGATAATCTTAAAATCAACAAGAGAAAAACAATTTGTTCCATACAAAAGAAACCCTATTATCTATAACCAGATTTGTCACCAATAATG
>NW_027531027.1:16252-16728 GCF_008692635.1 Crocuta crocuta
CACGTTTACTCTATCCAAGAAAGATATCATCCAGAATAGAAGAAAGGATAAAGAGTTTTCAAGATAAGCAAAAGCTAAATTAATTTTTCACCAATATCAACCTTGTAAGAAATTCTAAAGGTACATCTTTAAGCTGAAAATTGTCACTAATTAAAATCAAAGAATTATTCTAAAGTAAAAATCTTACTGGAAAAGGTAAATATATAGTAAAGGTAATGAGTTAATTATAAGGGTAGTACAAAGACAAAACTAGTAAAATTAATGAAGACTAATTAGATAAGGGATACAAGAAAGTTTAAAAATGTAAAATATGATATCAAAAATGTAAAATGTAGGGGGAAAGGTAGAAATGTAGATATTTGTAAAGTGCTCAAATTTAAGCCTTCATGAATTTAATATAGAATGATTAATGCATATAACAATATATATAAACCTTGTGGTAACCACAAATCAAAAATATGCATAACAAATACACA
>NW_027531027.1:16931-21167 GCF_008692635.1 Crocuta crocuta
CAAAGCAAAGAGAGAGAAAAAAGAGTAAGAAAGGAACACAGACGAACTAAAAAACCAGCCAGAAAACAATTAACCAAATGGCAATAAAAACATATCTGTCAATAATAACTACATAATTTTAATTTTTTAATTTTAGCATAGTTCACACACAATGTTACAATTGTTTCAATTATACAATATAGTGATTCAACATCTATACACGTTACGCTGGGATCACTACAAGTATAGTTACCATCTGTTGTCATACAAAGCTATTACAATATAATTGACTATATTCCCTATGTTGTACCATTTATTCCAGTGACTTACTCATTCCATAATGACCAACTTGTATTTCCCATTCTCCTTTCATTTTGCCCAAACCCATACCCCTTTCCCTCTGGTAACAGCTTATTCTCTGTATTTGTAGGTCTGATTCTGCTTTGTGTTTGTTCATTCATTTTTTTGTATCCTAGATTCCAACTATGAGCTAATTCATATAGTATTTGTCTTTTACAGTCTGACTTATTTCACTTAGCATAATACGCTCTAAACTCATCCATGTTGTTACAAATGCATCCATTTTATGGCTGCATAATATTCCATTATAAACATAAATATATAAATGTAATGCCATAATATATAAATGATCTTCTTTATGCACTCCTCTATTGATGAGCACTTAGATTATTTTTTAAAAATTTAAATCTAATTTAGTTAACATATAGTGTACTAATGATTTCAGGAATAGAATTTAGTGATTCATCACTTACATATAACACCCAGTGCTCATCCCTACATGTGCCCTTCTTAATGCCCATTACCCATTTAGCTCATCCCCCCACCCAACACCCTTCCAACAACCCTCAGTCTGTTCTCTGTATTTAAGAGTCTCTTATGGTTTGTCTCCCTCTCTTGTTTTTTTCTTTCTTATTTTTACTTCCCTTCATCTATGTTCATCTTTTTTGTTACTTAAATTTCACATATGAGTGAAATCATATGATATTTCTTTTTCTCTGACTGACTTATTTCATTTAGCATAATATACTCTCGTTCCATCCACGTTGTTGCAAATGACAAGATTTCATTTTTTTGATTGCCGAGTAATATTCCAGTGTGTGTGTGTGTGTGTGTGTGTGTGTGTGTGTGTGTGTATACCACATCTACCACATCTTTTTTATCCATTCATCAGTCAATGGACATTTGGTCTCTTTCCATAATTTGGCTATCGTCAATAATGCTGCTATAAACATCANGGTGTGTGTATGAAGATTGCAGTGTGTGTGTGTGTGTGTGTGTGTGTGTGTGTGTGTGTGTATACCACATCTACCACATCTTTTTTATCCATTCATCAGTCAATGGACATTTGGTCTCTTTCCATAATTTGGCTATCGTCAATAATGCTGCTATAAACATCAGGTTATATGTTGCCTGCAATTCAACATTTTTGTATCTTTTGGATAAATACCTAGTGGCACTTAGATTCTTAGATTGTTTCTACATCTTGCCTATTTTATATAATGCTGCAATAAATATAGGGATGGATATATCTTTATGAACTGGTATTTTCATCTTTATGGGGATAATTACCCAATAGTGGAATTACTAGGTCATATGATATTTTGTGGATTTAAAGAGTTTTTTGTAAGCCCTGTTAAAGTGAATGGGGTAATTGCTGAAATGTGAATGTCAGCAATGCTCTGGTCTCAAGGCACTGTGAGATCCAGAGCACCATGTTCCCCCAGAAGCCAGTTAGGGAAGAGACCCACTATAATTGCCTAGCAGTCCTTGAAACTGCACATCTTCCCTGCATATTTTCACGTAAGCACCAGATGTGTGTTTGGTCTATGTCTGGAGGCTCTTTGTGATTTCCTCCCATGCTTTGACATTCTTATATGTTTATATACCTGGCGAACATGAAATAAAGACTATGTGCAGTCTGTTGCTGCTGCTGTTTCACTGTGAGAGGCAGCTCCACACATCCTCTCAGTCTAAGTGTCTGACAACTTTTATGTCAGTGCATGGCTCCAACATTTATTTTTAACTTTTAAAAGTGGGTGTCCCTGGGTGACTTAGTCAGTTGGACTTCTGACTTCAGCTAAGGTTATGATCTTGCAGTTTGTTAGTTCAAGCCCCACATCAGGCTTGCTGCTGTCAGTCTGTCAGTGCACAGACCATTTCAGATCCTCTGTCCCCCTCTCTCTGTTCACCCCCTGCTTATACTCTCCATCTCTGCTCAAAAAATGTATTTATTTATTTAGTGTGTGAGAGAGAGATCTCATGTAGGTGGGGGAGGGGCATAGAGAGGGAGATAGACAATCCCAAACAGGTTCGGAGCTGTCAGCACAGAGCCCAACACAGGGCTGGAACTCATGGACCATGAGATCATGACCTGAGCTGAAATTGAGTCAGATGCTTAACCAACTGAGCCACCCATATGTCCCTCTATTTTTAATGTTTTGAAGAACCTCCATACTGTTTTCACATTTGAGTGTACCAATTTACATTCCACCAACAGTACAAAGAGTTTTTTTTTTCTCCACATTCTCACCAACATTTGTTATTTTTTGTCATTTTTATTTTAGTCATTCCCACAGGTGTAAGGTGACACCTCACTGAGATTTTGATTTCCACTTTTGTAATGATTAAGAATGTTGAGCATTAGGGCTCCAGGATGGTTCAGTCAGTTGAGCACCTGACTCAATTTCAATTCGGTTCATGATCTCAGGATCATGGGATGTAGCCGTGCATCAGGCTCTCTGCTAAGCACAGAGCCTGATTAAGATTCTCTCTTTCAACCACCACCCTGCCTCTCTTCCCCCCTCACACTCTCCCTCTAAAATAAAAATTACAAAAACTTTTTTTAAAAATGCTGAGCATCTTTTCATGACCATCTTTATATCTTCTTTGGAAAAATGATTATTCAGGTTCTTTGCCTAGTTTAATCTGATTATTTGTGCAGTTCTCATTGGCATTTAGTTCTATAAGTTCTTCATATATTTCAGATATTAAATTTGTATGGGATATATCATTGGCAAATATCTCCTCCCATTCAGTAGTTGGCATTTTTGTTTTGTTGATGGCACCTTTGCTGTGTAAAAACATTTTGTTTTTATGTAGTCTCAGTAGTTTAGTTTTACTTTTATTTCCTATGCCTTAGAGGATACATTTAGAAAAATTGCTATTGTCAACATCAAGGAAATTACTTCCTATGTTCAAGGATTTTTAGTGTTTCATGTCTCATATTTAGTTCTCTAATCTATTTTCAAATTATTTCTCTGTATCTTGGTAGAAAGTCATTCAGTTTCATTCTTTTGCATGCAGCAGTCCGGTTTTCTAAGTACCGCTTATTGAAAAACAACTCTTTTGCCCATTGTATACTCTTGTCTCATTTGTCATAGACCATATAACTGTGGGTTCATATCTGTGTTCTCTATTCTCTTCCATTGATCTATGTGTCTAATTCTGTGCCTGTATAATACTGTTTTGATTATGACAGTTTGGTAGCGTANTCTTTCTTGAGATAACATTGGGACTTTGGGGTATTGTGTGCTTCTATACAAATTTTAGTATTATTTGTGGTAATTCTGTGAAAAAAATGCTTTTCGTATTTTGATTGGAATTGCATTAAATTTGTAGATTAATATGCATAATATAAACATTTTAACAATATTAATTTTTTGAAACAATGAGCATGGAATATGTTTGTGTTAATGAACATTTTATATTTTTGAAGTTGAAGGTTTTCACTTCCTTAGTTAAGTTCATTTCTACGTATTTATTTCTTTTTAGTACAATAGTAAATGGATTAAAAAATTTTTTTTCTGCTACTTTGTTATTAGTGTAGGGAAATGCTCCTGATTTCCTTTCATTTTATATCCTACAGCTTTATTGAATTCATTTATTCTTTTAGTAGTTTTTTGGTTGAGTCTTTACAATTTTTTTTGTGTATAGTATCATATCCTCTGTGAATAGTGACAATCTAACGTTTTTAAATGTTTATTTTTGAGAGAGACACACACACACAGAGCATGAGCAGGGGAGGGACAGAGAGAGAGAGGAGAGAGAGAGAGAGAGAGAATCGGAAGCAGACTCTAGGCTCTGAGCTGTCAGCAAAGAGCTCAACTGGGGCTCGAGCTAACAAGACTTTGAGTTGTGAGATCATGACCTGAGCTGAAGTTGGCTGCTTAACTGACTGAGCCACCCGGGTGCCCTCCAAAATTCTATTTTTTTTTCTTTTTTACCAATATAGATGCC
>NW_027531027.1:21657-34055 GCF_008692635.1 Crocuta crocuta
GCTTTTCAAACTTCTATTTTTTTTTTCTTTTTACCAATATAGATGCCTCATTTTTTTTTTGTTTGTTTGTTTGATTTCTGTGGTTAAGACTTCCAACAAGATGTTGAATAAAAATTGCAAGCTGGGACATCCTTGTCTTATTCCTGATCTTAGAAACAAAGCTTTCATTTTTTTCACAATTGAATATGATGTTAGCTTTAGGCTTTTTATATATAGTTTTTATTATGTTGAGGTATGTTTCCTTTTTTTTACATTTAAGTTTTTAATGTTTTATTTATTTCTGAGACAGAGAGAGACAGAGCATGAGTGGAGGAGGGGCAGAGAGAGAGGGAGACACAGAATCTGAAGCAGGCTCCAGGCTGTGAGCTGTCAGCACAAAGTCTAACGTGGTACTCAAACCCATGAACCGTGAGATCATGACCTGAGTCAAAGTAGGACGCTTAACCAACTGAGACACCCAGGGGTCTTGGGGTTTGTTTCCTTTAAACCCACTTTGTTGATTTTTTTTGTTTTGTTTTATTTTTATTTTNACCATCAGTCCTCAGTTTGTTCTCGGCACTCAAGAGTCTCTCATAGTTTACCTCCTCCCTCTCCCCAACTATTTTTCCCCTTCTTCTCCCCCATGGTCCTCTGTTAAGTTCCTCCTAATCCTCATATACGTGCAAACATATGGTATCTGTCCTTCTCTGCCTGGCTTATTTCGCTCAGCATAATACCCTCAAGGTCCATCCATGTTGCTACACATGTCCAGATTTCATTGTTTCTCATTGCCATGTAGTATTCCATCGTATAGATGAACCACATCTTCTTGATCCATTCGTCCGTTGATGGACACTTAGGATCTTTCCATGTTTTGATTATTGTTGAGAGTGCTGCTATGAACATTGGGGTACATGTGCCCCTATGCATCAGCACTCCTGTATCCCTTGGGTAAATTCCTAGCAGTGCTATTGCTGGATCATAGGGGAGTTCTAGTGTTAATTTTTTTGAGGAACCTCCATACTGTTTTCCAGAGGGGCTGCACCAGTTTACATTCCCACCAACAGTGTAGGAGGGTGCATGTTTTAAAATGGGATGTTCTGTATGTGTCTGTTATGCTCATCTGGTCTAATGTGTCATGCAAAAAGACTACTTCCTTTTATCCTTATATTCTGCCTTGATAATCTATCCATAGATGTAGGTCGGGTGTTAAAATCTCCTACTATAAATGTATTTTTCTCTATATATCCTTTATTATTTGCTTTATGTACTTAAGTGCTCTAATGTTAGGTGCATAGATATTCACAATTGTTATGTCATCTACTTGAATTGATCCATTTATTATTAAGTAATTCAGCTCTTTGTCTCTTTTACAGTCTTTGGTTTGAAGTTTACTCTGTCTGATATGAACATTGCTACCCTGGACTTTTTTTCATTTACATAATAAAGGTTTTTTTCATCTTTACTTGCAGTCATTATTTGTTTTTAAATATGAAAAACAGTATAGGCAGTATAAATATGAGTCCTGTATTTTTATCCATTCTTCTACCCTATGGCTTTTGACTGGAACATTTAGACCATTTACATTCAATAATTTAAAAGTATGTATTTCTTGCCATTTTGTTAAATTATTTCTGATTGTTTTGTAGCTTTTCTCTATTCCTTTCTTTTTCTCTTGCTCTCTTTCTACGTAATTGATCAGTTTCTGTTGTGTTATGTTGACATTCTTTCTCCTTGTTTTCCTTGTATCTATTATAGCTTTTGGTCTTATGGTTACAATGTTTATATATAACAACCTAAGTATATAGCAGTCTATTTTAGTTTGATGGTCATATAAGTTCAAACATTCTTTAAAAAACATATTTTTAACTCTTTCTTCCATGTTTTCTGTATATGCTGTCATATTTTACATATTTTCATTCATAATTTTTAAAAATTATTATGGACTTTTCTGCTTAAAAATGTTTAAGTACATTTTAGCAGCTCTCCAGCTAGCAGTGTACACAGTGCCCTTTCCTGTGTCCCTGGGTCTGATCCTTCTTTTCTCTCAACCTCAGGTGGAACCACTGACAAGATGCAGATTTCCATGAAAACTCTTATGGGGAAGATTATCAATCTTGAGATTGAACCCTCAGTTACAATAGAAAATGTAAAGGCCAAGATTAAAGATAAGGAAGGAATTTCTCTTGATTATCAGATACTGATCTTTCCTGGCAAACAACTGGAAGATAGATATACTTTGACTACAACATTCAAAATTAGTCTATTCTTCATCTTGTGTCGAGACTTCTTTGTGTTGCTACGAAAAGGAGGAGGAGTCTTCCACCACTCCCAAGAAGAATAAACATAAGAGGAAGAAAGGGAAGCTGGTTGTCTTGAAGTACTATACAGTGGATGAAAATGGAAAAATCAGTAGCCTTTGTCAGGAGTGCCCTTAAGATGAATATGGTACTGGAGTTCTTATGCCCAGCCACTTTGACAGACATTATTGTGGCAAATGTTGTCTGACCTATTGCTTTAATAAACCAGAAGGCAAGTAATTGTATATGGGTTAATAAAAGATATGAACTAACAAAAAAATCTCTTTATTATTTTTATAAAGCCCATTTAATGGTGATAAATTCTTTACTTTTACTTTGAGAAAATTTTATCTCTCCTTTAATTCTGAATGATAACAGGGGAGGCAAGATGGCAGAGAAGTAGGGAACTGTGTACTTTTTCTCACCCTCATCTCTCAAACAGAGAAGGCCTGAAGCCACAGAACACTGAACCGCAGGAGTCTGGAAGGAGAAGAAACAGAGTCCACTAAGAAGACAACTTCATAGGTGCATGATTGCAAACTTGGGAAGATAAAAACAGGCCGGAACCAGGAGACATGGAGGGGAGAGAACCCCCTTCATGGTGAGCCATGTAGAGTTGAGGAGAAGAGAAAGAGCGGCTGAAATTGCTTATAGAACTGTCCCTGGAGAAGGGAAAAACCTTGGTCCAGGACGGAGAGGGTGTTAACATTCCATCCCTAACCATAGGGCATTCAGGAGTGATCTTATTTCTAGCTGTGGCACTGACTTTGGGCTGGGAGCCCCAGTCACAGGTGGCACCAGGAGAAATTGCTCTACTGCTCTCTTGGCTGGATCCCCAACTGGGAAGCAGCCCAACCTGTGGGATTACATTTCAGCTGTATCAATAAAGCCTGGGGACTAAGACCTGGAAATGAGGCAGGGCTTGGGACATAAAATGCGGCCCACCTTGACTACACCCGGAGCACAGAGATATCAGACCCAAAAGAGTGATTTGCCCAGCTTAGTTTGAGAACGGACTGGGGCGCTGCCATTTTGCTCCCCACAACCACCAAGGAAGGATCTCAGGGAGCAGCTGGTGGGATGAGGTGCAGGCCAGACTTACTTACATCAAACCACGCCCATACCCACTAGAGAACTGCTTTTTTTTTATTTTTTTATTATTTTTTTTTTTACCGGAGCCTGGGGCAAGACCAATATGGATACACTGCCATGATTAATTCTAGATCATTTCTTTGTATTCAGATATATATTCCTTTGTCTCATTCATATCCCTCCTCCCTGGTGGACTGGACTCGCTGGTCATTAGTTTGCTTAAACAGTCACATTTAATCCATTCTCTAGATGAATATTCTACCTCTACCTATACCTTACTATCTCTCTCTCTGGAGTAATCAGATTATATAGTTCTTTGGGTAACATTATCTTCGTTTCTTTCTCCTAGCCTCCTACCATATTTTCCTCTTTCTCTCTTTAAATTAGCCTCTTAGTCTCTCTGTCTGGTCATTATCCAATTTCACTTTCCTCCTGCCCCTGTCATTTCTCTCTTTGTATATGCTCTTCCATCAGCACTGCATACACCATGCTCTTTATTTGTAGCTGGGTATTCAGGTTCTATGCTTTAGACTGTCCGTTGTCTATTGGGTTTTTTACTTTTTTCTTTTCTTTTTTATTTATTTTTACTTTTATTATTTATCTTCCCTCCTTCCTCTTTTTTTTTCTGCTTAAAAATGTTTAGGTACGTTTTGGCAGCTCTCCAGCTAGCAGTGTACTCAGTGTCCTTTCCTGTGTCCTTTGTCTTTGGGTTTTTTTCTTCTATTTCTTTTTCCCTTTCGGTTTNATGCCTCAATGAGCCTTTTTTTAGTATAACAATATGCACAGGTGCAGAGCACATAACAAGCTTTTAAAACTGAACAAGAGACAGAAAGCTTGCCAAAATGATGAAACGGAAGAACTCTCTTCTAAAGAAATTCCAGAAAGGAATTACAGCTAAAAAACTGCTCAAAAAAGATATAAGCAACATTACTAAACAAGAATTTAGAACAATAGTCATAAAATTAATCGCTGGGCTTGAAAATGGCATGGAAGACATCAGAGAAGCTATTGCTACAAAGACTTGTGGGGATGAGCACTGAGTGTTATGTGGAAACTAATTTGACAATAAACTATTAAAAAAAAAAGACTATGGAGCTTAAAAATAGTTGTGATGAATTTAAAAATGCTGTAATTGAGTAGCATAATAAAATATCCAATGCACTAATTGAAGAGGCATAGAGGAGAATAGGCGAATTAGTAGACACAATTATAGGAAAAGAGGAAGCCGGAAAAAAGAGAGATAAACTGATCAAGGAGCATGAAAGGAAAGTTCAAGAACTGAGTGCTACAATCTAACAGAGAAATACCCATATCGGGATTCTAGAAGAAGAAGAGAGAAGGAAAGGTGCTGAAGGAGTCCTTAAACAGATTACAGCTGAGAACTTCCCCAATCTGGGGAAGGAAACAGATATTGAAATCCTAGAGGCACAGAAAACTCCCCTCAGATGTAACTTGAATCTATCTTCTGCACAATATATCGTAGTGAAACTGGCAAAATATAAGGACAAAGAGAGAATTCTGCAGCCCCTGNATACAAAGTGAGACTTATTAGAGTTGTTGCAGACCTATCTACTGCAACATAGCAGGAAAGAAAGGAATGGCAAGACATCTTCAATGTGATGAATAGGAAAAATATGCAGCCAAGAATCTCTATCCAACAAGCCTTTCATTCCACATAAAAGGAGAGATAAAAGTCTTCCTAAATAAAGAAAAATTGAAAGAATTTATCACCACTAAACCATCGATCCTAAGGGGGGCTCTATGAGGGACATGTTGCAAGGAACATAAGGTACCAGAGACACCACCACAAGCATGTATCCTACAGAGAACACAATGACCCTAAACCCATATTTTTATTTTTTTTTAAGTTTTTATTTATTCCTGAGAGAGAGAGAGAGAGCAGGAGAGGGTCAGAGAGAGAGGGAGATACAGAATCCCAAACAGGCTCCAGATTCTGAGCTGTGTGTTAGCACAGAGCCTGATGCGGGGCTCAAACCCAAGAACTGTGAGATCATGACCTGAGCCAAAGTCAGACGTTCAACAGACTGAGTCACCCGGGCGTCCCTAAAATGATATTTTTCTATAATAACACTGAATGTAAATGGAATAAATGCTCCAATTAAAAGATATATGGTAGCAGAATGGAAAAAACTAAAATCCATCTATTTGTTATCTACAAGAGACTCATTTTCGACTGGAGGACACATTCAGATTGAAAGTAAGGGGATGGAGAAATATAAATCATGCTACTGGAAGTAAAAAGAAAGCTATAGTAACCATACTTATATCAGACAAACTGGACTTTAAAGTAAAGGCAATAACAAGGGATTAAGAAGAGCATTATATAATGATTACAGGGTCTAGCCATCAGGAAAAGCTAAGAATTATAGATGTCTACACACCGAATATGGAAACATCCAAATACATAAAACAATTAATCATAAACAGAAACAAACTTATGGATAAGAATGTGCTAATACCAGGAGACTTTAATATTCCACTTACAGCAATAGATAGATGAACTAGACAGAAAAATCACAAAAGACACAATGGACTTGAATGACACATTGGACCAGATGGATTTGACAGATATATTTAGAACTTTACATCCTGAGGCTATGGAATTCACGTTCTTCTCAAGTGTGCATGGCACATTCTCCAAGATAGATCACATACTGAGTCATAAAGCAGCCATCAATAAATATAAAAGAATTGAGATCATACCATGCACACTGCCAGATCATAATGCTTTGAAACTTGAAGTCTATTACAGGAAGAAGCCTGGAAAACCTCCAAAAACATGGAGGTTAAAGAACACCCTACTAAAGAATGAATGGGCCAATCACGCAATTAGAGAAAAATTTAAAAAAATATATATGGAAACAATGAAAATGAAAATACAACAATCCAAACTCTTTGGGATGCGGCAAAGTCAGCCCTACGAGGAAAGTACGTTGCACTCCTGGCCTATTTCACGAAATTAGAAAAGCCCAAATGCAAAATCTAACAGCGCACCTAAAAGAACTAGAAGCAGAGAAACAAGAGCACCGCAAACCCAGTAGAAGAAGATAAATAATTAAAATCAGGGCAGAAATAAACAATATAGAATTAAAAAAAAAACAGGTGAACAGATCAATGAAACCAAGAGTTGATTTTTTGAAAAGATAAACAAAATTTATAAACCTCTAGCCAGGTTTCTCAAAAGAAAAGTGAGAGCACTCAAATAGACAAAATCACGAATGAAAATGAATTTATTACAACCAATCCCTCAGAAATACAATCAAGTATCAGGGAATTCAATGAAAAATTATAGGCCAACAAACTGGACAACTTAGAAAAAACGGGCAAATTCCTAAACACACATGCACTAACAAAATTCAAATGGGAAGAGATAGAAAGTCTGAACAGACCCATAAGTAATGAAGAAATTGAATCAGTTATCAAAATTCTCCCAAGAAATAAGAGCCCTGGGTCAGATGGCTTCCCTTCTGAATTATACCAGACATTTAAGTCAGAATTAATGCCCATTCTTCTCAAGCTTTTCTAAAAAGTAGAAATGGAAGGAAAATTTCTGGCCTCATTCTACAGAGCCAGCATCACTTTGATTCCCATGCCAGAAAGAGATCCAGCAATAAAGAGAACTACAGGCCAATCTGCTTGATAAATACAGATGCAAAAATCCTCAACAAGATACTTGCGAATCAAATTCAACAGCACATAAAAAGAATTATCCACCAAGATCAAGTGGGATTCACTCCTGGGCTATAGGGCTGGTTCAATATTCACAAATCAATCAATGTGATGCATCACACTAACAAAAGAAAAGATAAAAACCATATGATCCTGTCGGTAGATGGAGTAAAAGCATTTGACAAAATACAGCATCCTTCTTTTAAAAGACCCTGGAGAAAGTCGGGATAGAAGGAACTTACTTAAAAACCATAAAAGCCCTCAGCTAATTTCATCATCAACAGGGAAAAACTGAGAGCTTTCCCACTGAGTTCAGGAGCAGGACACGGATGTCTACTCTATTCACTGTTGTTTAACATAGCACCAGAATTGGCAAAGTCAAACTTTCACTTTTCGCAGACGACATGATACTCTATATAGAAAACCCAACAGACTCCACCAGAAGCATACTAGAACTGATCCATGAATTCAGGAAAGTTGCAGGATACAAACTCAACATACAGAAATCGGTTGCATTTTTATACACCAATAATTAAGCAACAGAAAGAGAAATCAAGAAACTGATCCCATTCACAATTGCACAAAAAACCATAAAATACCTAGCAATAAACCTAACCAGAGATATAAGAGATCTGTATGATTGAAACTATAGAAAACTTATGAAGGAAATTGAAGTAGACACAAAGAAATGGAAAAACATTCCATGCTCATGGATCGGAAGAATAAATATTCTTTAAATGTCATTACTACCTAAAGCAATCTACACATTCAATGCAATCCCAATAAAAATTGCACCAGCATTCTTCTCAAAACCAGAAAAAACTATCCTAAAATTTGTATGGAACCAAAAGAGACCATGAATAGCCTAAGTAATTTTGAAGAAGAAAACTAAAACGGGAGGCATCACCATCCCAGACTTTAGCCTCTACTACAAAGTTGTAATCATCAAGACAGTATGGTATAGGCACAAAAACAGACACATAGACAAATGGAACATAATGGAGAATTCAGTACTGGACATACAAATGTATGGCCTAGTAATCTTTTACAAATCGGGAAAGAGTATCCAATGGAAAAAAAGACAGCCTCTTTAACAGATGGTGCTGGGAGAACTAGTCAGCAACGTGGAAAAGAATGAAACTAGATCACTGTCTCACAACATACACAAAAATAAACTCAAAATGGATAAAGGACCTGAACGTGAGACAGGAAACCATCAAAACCCTAGAGGAGAAAGCAGGAAACAACCTCCTTGGCCTCCACCGCAGCAATTTCTTACTTGACACATCCCCAAAAGAAAGGGAATCAAGAGCAAAAATGAACTATTGGGACCTCATCAAGAGAGAAAGCTTCTGCATGGCAAAGGAAACAATCTATAAAACCAACAGGTAACCGATGGAATGGGAAAAGATAGTTGCAAATGACATATCAGATAAGGGGGTAGTATCCAAAATCTATAAGGAACTCATCAAACTCCACATCTGAGAAACAAAGAGCCAACTGAAGATAGGGCAAAAAACATGAATAGATGCTTCTTCAAAGAGGACATTCAGATGGCCAATAGACACATGAAATGATGCTCAGCATCCCTCCTCATCAGGGAAATACAAATCAAAACCACACTGAGATACCACCTCACGTCGGTCAGAGTGGCTAAAATGAACAAATCAGGAGACTATAGATACTGGCGAGAATGTGGAGATATAGGAACACTCCTACACTGTTGGTGGGAATGTAAACAGGTACAGCCCCTCTGGAAAACAGTGTGGAGGTTCCTCAAAAAATTAACACTAGAACTCCCCTATGATCCAGCAATAGCACTGCTAGGAATTTACCTGAGGGATACAGGAGTGCTGATGCTTAGGGGCACATGTAGCTCCATGTTCATAGCAGCACTCTCAACAATAGCCAAAACATGGAAAGAGCCTAAGTGTCCATCTATGGACGAATGGATCAAGCAGATTGGTTTATCTATACAATGGAATACTACATGGCAATGAGAACGAATGAAATCTGGCCATTTGTAGCAATATGGATGGAACTTGAGGGTCTTATGCTGAGCGAAATAAGTCAGGCAGAGAAAGACAGATACCATGTGTTTTCACTCATATGCGGATCAGGAAAAACTTAACAGAAGACCATGGGGGAGAGGAAGGGGAAAGAGTTACAGAGAGGGAGGAAGGCAATCCATATGAGACTCAAATTCTGAGAACAAACTAAGGGTTGATGGGTGTGAGGGAGAGGGGAGATGGGGTGATGGGCATGGAGGCTGGCAGTTGTTGGGATGAGCACTCAGTGTTATATGGAAACCAACTTGTCAATAAACTATGAATGGAAAAAATTATTTTTATAAGAATGATAACCTTTCCAAGTAAACTATTCTTTGTTACATATATTTTTTCTTTCAGCAATTTGAATGTAACATGCCACTCCCTTTTAACCTACAAAGTCTCTGCTTAAAAACCAGCTGATAGTTTTTATTAGATTTCCCTGAAACATAAAATTTTCTTCTTTCATGCTGCTTTTAGGATTCTCTATTCACCTTTAACCCTTGACATTTTAATTATTATGTGTCAGAGTGTAAACCTCCTTGTGTTTATCTTGTTTGGAATTCTGTGATTATTGAACATGAACATCTAATTCCTTCCCTAGGTTAGGGCATTTTGCAGCTATGATTTCTTCAAATAAGTTTTCTGTCTCTTTCTTTCTTCTGAGACACCTGTAATGTGAATATTTGTTTGCTTGATATTGTTCAAGAGACCTTTAACCTATCCCCATTTTTTCAAAGTCTTTTCTCTTTTTTGCTGTTGAGCTTGGTACTTTCCATTTTCCTTTGTTTCATATTGCTGGTATGTTTTGCATCTGTTAATCTACTGATGATTCCTTCTAGTGTATTTTCCATTTAAGTATTGTATTCTTAAACTCTGATTAATTGTGTTTTTGAATATTTTCTCTTCCTTGGTTTAAGGTCTCACTGAGGACTTCAACTCTTCTCTCCATCCCGATAAGTGTCTTTGTGATCATTACTTTAAATTATTTATCAGGCACATTGCTTACATCTATTTTATTTAGTCTTTTTCCTGATTTTTTTTTATTTTTCTTTCTTTTTGACCATATTCTTCTGTCTCTCCACTTGCTTGGCTTTCTGTGTTTCCTTCTATAGATTAGGCAGGATAGCTCTTTATTCTAAATGTAAATGGTCTTATTTACAGTTGACTGTGTATGTTGGTGACTTTTACTGTCTGGCTGTAATTGTAGCTGGTGTAGGCTGGAAGTTGTGCAGCACTCTGGGTTAGGCTGTCCCAGTGTAATGGCAAAAGCTGATGTAGGCCTGGGCCAGGGTGGTCCTGAGTCTCTTCTCTCAGAAGGTGCCTTGGCAGGATGGCTGAACGTGAAATGTGTGCAAGTTGAGGAGTCCCAGCCCTCCCCATGTAGTAAGTGCCCTGGAAGGAAAAGATAAAACTACAGGGTATGCAATTTAGTATGTTCAGAGGCTCTAGATGCTCACGGGACCTTCACAAAATACCTGAAGCTGAAATGGGTGTAATCCAGGGATTCTCCGGGCTCTGAATAGAAAGTGCCTTGGCAGGGCAGCTAGAGATCAGGCGGGTTGTAGGGCAGGATGTCCTGAGTTTCTCTACACAGAGGACACTCTGGGAGACAGCTAAAGCTGAAGTAGGTGCAATCTGTGGGGTCCTGGGGCTCTCCATAGAGTAAGCACCCAGACAGAATAGCAAAAGCTGTTGTGGGCACAAGTCAGATAGTCCTGGGGTTCTCTGCACAGTGTGTTACAGGACTCACTGCAGAGAATGGCCTGGAAGGATGGTTGGAGCAGAGGCAAGATGCATGCTAGGGGTTCTTGGGTCACTCTACACAGGGGTTGGCCTAGAAGGACAGTCAAAATTTCACTGAGCAGGTGTTATGCCCGAAATCGCGAGTCCCCAGAGACCTCCGAGGAGCCGGCACTGATGCAAGTACAAAAGGGTCTTTATTAGAAGCTCAAGCAGGGGCTCATCCGTTAACCGGTGCAGCGGCAGCAAGGTGAAGCCCCAAACAATAGTGAGCAGGGTTTTTATGGGGTAAGGGACAGGGGTGTTACAGTGCACACGTAGTACATATAGCATCATCACATAAACACCAATCATAATTGTACAGTACCCATGGTAACAGTTTTGACCATTCAGTATCTGTTAGGCTTCCATTATTTTTGGTGGGACCCAATCATGACCTTTGAGAATCCTTTGAAAATGACCAAATGAGGTGAGCTCAAAGGGCCTACGTGGGGTTTAGGCAAGCACTGAGTGATTGGCTAGTTTGTACAGAGTAACTACCTGCAGTTCCCAGCCTTGACTCAGACTACAAGAATGTTACACATTTCTTATTTTTTTTTATTTTTTTTTACAGATAGTTTATTGTCAAGTTGGTTTCCATATAACACCCGGTGCTCATCCCCACAAGTGCCCATCTCCATGCCCATCTCCACCCTCCCCCCCCACACACCCATGAGTCCTCAGTTTTTTCTCGGCACTCAAGAGTCTCTCATAGTTTACCTCCTCCCTCTCCNAAGTCTGAACTGTCATGGGCATAAATCCTAGGCTTTCCAACAGCCTGAAACTTAAGAAGCATGTATGTCTGAGTAAGGTGTAAGTTACCTGCTGCTTGGACAAAATGACAATGAAGAAAATCTCTGCCAAAATTCCATCATGATTGGTTGGGCTATGGCCAACAGAATAGTCACTTTCTGGTAAGGCAGCTATGGGTGTTCCTTTTTCTTCTTTGTCATCCACACCTTCTTACCTTATTCCTTATTGTTAAATTTTTAAAAAAATTATTTACTCNAAGACAGGCTATTTGAAACATCGTGGATGGAGCTATAGTGTATTATGATAAGCAAAATAAGTCAAGCAGAGAAAGACAAATACGATATAATTTCACACATATGTGGAATTTAAGTAACAAAATAAATGAACATAAGGAAAATGAAGGAAAAATAAGATAAAAACAGAGATAGAGGCAAACCATAAAAGACTCTTAAATAGTGAGTGTTGCTGAAGGGGAGGTGGGTGGGGGATGGATTAAATAGTTGATGGACATTAAGGAGTGCACTTGTTGGGATGAATCACTGGTTTCTATTCCTGATACCAAGACTACACTGTATGTTAACTAACTTGAATTTAAATAAATAATGTTTATTGTTTAAAATAAAAGACAGGTTACCATATAACACCCAGTTGACAATAAACTATTTAAAAAATAAAATAAAATAACAAGCAAACAAACAAGCAAAAAAATAAAATAAACTTATATTTCCTTTAAAAAAAAAAGAAAAGCTAGACT
>NW_027531027.1:34112-44815 GCF_008692635.1 Crocuta crocuta
AATAAGGAAAAGGAGAAAAAATATGCACTAATAGCAGCTTTTTAAGGGCTACACAGATTTCCCCCTTTCACACATCCACATTTGATTACTGAGTGCCCACAAGGCAGTTTACTTAGTGGATAAATTAGGAGGAACTTAACGGAGGACCGTGTGGGAGAAGAAGGGGGGGAAATACTGGGAGAGAGGGAGGGAGGCAAACCATGAGAGACTCTTGAATGCTGAGAATAAACTGAGGACTGATGGGGGGCGCCTGGGTGGCTTAGTCGGTTAAGCGTCCGACTTTCGCTTAGGTCATGATCTCGCGGTTCGTGGGTTCGAGCCCCGCGTCGGGCTCCCGCGTGCTGACTGCCAGCTCAGAGCCTGGAGCCTATTTCAGTCTGTGACTCCCTCTCTCTGTGACCCTCCCCTGCTCACGCTGTCTCTCTCTCTCTCTCCTAGAAATAAATAAAACACTAAAAAAAATTAAAAAAAAAACAAAAAAACTGAGGACTGATGGGTGTTGGGGTGAGGGGGTGTGGTGGGTATGGAGGTGGACACTTGTGGGGATGAGCACTGGGTGTTATATGGAAACTAACTTGACAATAATCTATTTGCAAAAATAAAAGAATGAGATAGAATAAAAGAGAATGCAATGGTCAGTCAGAACGGTTTATCTAATATATCAGAATTGTCTAGTTTTAATTAAGATATTTTCTTTTCAGTTTTTCTACTTTTATAATGTTTGGGGCTTTCAAATGATGAAGTCATTTCAAAGTAGAGCTCCCTAGTCTGTTTGGAGGTGCAACTAAAAAAATCTCTATTCATTTGAAGATGACGAGTGATATCTACAAATTAAAAGTTTTTAATGTACCCTACACAAAAATAAAATTCAGTTCAAACAAAAGAATTTCAAAAAAAAAGGAAAAGAGAGAAATAATAAAAAATAAAAGAAAATATATTCTAACATTCCGTAGGTTGCTTTTTTGTTTTATTGATGGTTTCTTTTGCTGTGCAAAAGCTCTTTATTTTGGCATAACCCATAAGCCCAATAGTTTATTGCTTTTGTTGTCCTTACCTGAGAAGACATATGTAAAAAAATATATATTGTGTGGCTGATGTCAAAGAAATTACTGCCTTATGTTATCTTGTAGGATTTTTATGTTTTCACGTATCACATTTAGGTCTTTAATTCATTTTGAGTTTTATTTTGTCTACAATGTGAGAAAGTGGTCTGGTTGAATTCTTTTGTATGTAGCTATCCAGTTTCTCAACACTATTTATTGAAAGGACTGTATTTTCCCCATTGTATATCCCTGTTTCATATATTAATTGACCATATAAATGTGGGTTTCTTTCTGGGCTCTCTATCTATTCCNTTTTACCAGTATAATATGGTTTTTATGACTATAGCTTTGTATTCTAATTCGAAATCTGGTGTTTACAAGATCAGTGCTCTAACCCCTGAGCTATGGAGCCCGAAATCTGGGATTTTGATAACTCTATCTTTCTTCTGTCTTCTCAGGAATTCTTTAGCTATTTGTGGTCCTCTGTTGTTCCATATAAATTTTAGGATTATGTATTCTACTTCTTTGAAAATTCCTATTGATATTTTGATAGGCATTGGATTAAATCTGTATATCGCCCTTGGTTGTATGGGCATTTTAATAATATTAATTCTTCCAATCCATGAGCATAGTATATTTCTTTATTTGTTTGTGTCATCTTCGATTTCTTTCAGGAATGTCTTACAGTTTCCAGAGTATAGATCTTTCACCTCTTTGTTTAAATTTATTCTCAGGTATTTTAGTCTATTTGGTATAATTGTAAGTGAAATGTTTTATTCTTAATTTATCTTTCTGCTACTTTATTAGTATATAGAAACATAATAAACTTCTGTATATTGATTCTGTTTCTCTCAAATTTACTGAATTCATTTATTACTTCTAATATTTTTGGTGGAATCTTTAAGGTTTTCTGTAATATAGTATCATATCTGCAAATAATGATAGTTTTACTCCTTTTCTAATTTGGATGCGTTTTATTTCTTTTGTTTGTTTGTTTGTTTCTGATTATTGCAGCTAGGATTTGTAGCACTATGTCAAATAAAAGTGGTGATGGTGGACATCCTGGTCTTGTTACTGATCTTAGAGGAAAAGCTTTAAGTTTTTCACCATTGAGTATGATATTAGTTGTGGGGGTTCCATACATGACCTTTAATATGTTGAGGTATATTCCCTCTAAGCTCACTTAGTTGAGAGTTTTCATCACGAATGGATATTATATTTAATCAATTGCTTTTCTTGTATCTGTTGAGATGACTATATGATTTTTACTCTTATTCTTAATGTGATATATCTCACTGATTCATTTGCAGATATTGAAGTATGCTTGAATCTTGAAAGAAATTCAATTTGATTATGAAGAATGATCCTTTTATTATACTATTGAATTCAGTTTGTTAATATTTTGTTGTGAATTTTTGCACTGATGGTCATCAGGAGTTTTGGCTTGTTTTGTTGTATTTTTGTTGTCTGATTTTGGTATCAGGTATTTCTTACCTTGTAAAATGAATTTGGAAGTTTTTCTTCCTTTCTTTGGAATAGTATGAGAATAGTGTTGGGAAAAGCAATGTGCACAAAAGCCAGATCCTCTGAACACACATGTAGACTTCTTGAGAGCTTTGTCAGGCTTTCTACACATTAGGGCTATCTGTCTCCCATCCAAGTACTAACCAGGCCCGACCCTGCTTAGCTTCCGAGATCAGACGAGATTGGGCGCGTTCAAGGTGGTATGGCCATAAACCACATTAGGGCTATCTGGATGTGCTTTGCAACCCCAAAAGGCAGCCACCCTTCCCTGTTACCAAATATCATTTGATCTTGGGAAAAATCTCATTAGATACAAAGTCAAATTTCACGAGATCATGAGACACGTTTGCAGGAACTCTGCAGGAGAAAGATCTGCATAGCCTAGCCTGGTCTGTGCAGGATATGTAGGTAGGGATGGGTCTTTCCTGGATTGGAGACAACTGGGAGCACCTGAACCCTCAGAATCCCTGGGAGGATTTGCAAGCTTTGGATATATCAGGGCAGTCTATGTTTCTCCTGTCCCCAAAGAAGCAGCCACACCTTTCGTGTTGCCGGATCTCATGTTTTCCAGGGGCAAATATTGAAACATCTAAGGCCAAATCTCATTGGAACTCAGCACGAGCATGAGCTTCCTTGCCTGGTCTCCTTTGTACATGAAAGTAAGAAGGGATGCGACATTCCTGGATTGAGAACACCTGGGAACACCTGCTGCTCCACAAATGCCAGCAGTCACCATGAACACAAAGACACAAAGGGTCTCTCTCATACTTCCTGCTTTTCTCATAATCCTGGGTTAAGTAGGGGTAACAAAAGACCACTGAAATATTAATGGATGCGCTTGGTAGACTGTTATTCACCCTGGATGCAATAGAAACAACAGGACATGAGGTGTGGGAAGAAGCAAAGTGCACAGGAGCAGACTCCTTCACACACACAGACTGGCTCCCATTGATTCTTCCAGCCCATGGAAACTTTAGGGCAGTCTTTGTCTGTCCTGCCTCAAAAGAAAACATCAACTTCTTCCCTGTTGACAGACCTCTTGTGATCTAAGGGCAAATCAAGAGATCTAAGGCCAAGTCTCATGAGAACTTGAGCCAGATCTCATGGGAACCCAGCAGGAGTGGGAAATTCCTGGCCTAGTCTCTCTTCTGCAGAATAAGTAGGTAGGGATGTGATATTCCTGGATTGGAGACATCTGGGAAAACCTGTGGTCCCAAAATAGCACCTTCCATGCCGGCACAAAGACACAAAACGTCTCCTTTTTACTTCTCTTTCTCAGCATCCTAGGTTCAGTTTGTGAAACACCAGGCCACAGAAAGAAGGGCTGATGGGCCAGACTGGCCTGTTGTTTACAGTAAACTAGAGATGCAGGAAATAGGAGGGCAGGAGGTGTGGAGAGAAGCAATGTGCACGGGAATTGGCTCCTGTGAATAGACAAGGAGACTCCCAGAGAGCTTTCCCAGATGTTAGACACTTCAGGGAAGTCTATGTTTGTCCTGACCTCCCAAAATGGAGCCACATCTTCTCTGTTGACAAATCTCATGAGTTATAAGTTCAAGTCTCATAACTCAGGTTGAATTTTACAGTAACATGGCAGATGCAGGAAGTCCTTAGCCTAACCGCTTTTGTTCAGGGTAATTAGGCAGTGCTGGGGTGATCCTGGATAGGGGATAGAAGGGAACCCTTAGGGTCCAATGAGCTCCCACAGATGCCAACAACACTGAGAAATGACATGTTCCCATCATAATTTCGGCCTCCCTCAGCATCCTGGATACAGTGGGATTAACAATGGAGAACTGCAATAGAGACAACTGAGCTTGGTGGCCGGTTATTCACCCTAACTGAGAGGTGATAGAAACAGGAGGTCAAGAGTGTGGCAAAAAGACAAATGCACAAGATTCAGATACTCTGAACACACAGACAGGCTTCCATTGATCCTTCCAAGTTTTGGGACTTCAGGGCAGTCTGTGTCTGACCTCCCCCTAAAGAAAATAGCCACCTCTACACTGTTGACAGAAGTTGCATGGTATAGGGCCAAATCTGGAGAGATCTAAAGCCAGATCTCATGGGAACTCTGCAGCAGTTGGAACTAGTCTCTTCTGTGCAGGGAAAATAGGTTGGCTGTGATATTTCTGGGCTGGGGACAGCTGGGAAAACCTGGGGTCCCACAAATGACCCCAGATATCACCATTAAAATGACACGGGGTGCCTCCCTTATACTTCCAGCCTCTCTCAGCATTTTAGGCACAGTGAAGGTAAATATGGACCTCTGAAGTAGGATGAATTGGCTGGATAGCCCATTATTCATGGTCGAGTAGAAGTGACAGTAACCGGTGTTCAGGAGGTGTGGGGAGAAGAAATAGATACAAAATCCAGCTCCTCTGAACACATACACAGGCTCACGTTGATCCTTCCAGGCTTTGGAATCTTCAGAGCATTATGTGTCTGTCCTGACCGCAAAGAAAACAGCAACCCCTTCCCTGATGACAGAACTCCAGTGATCTAGGAACAAATCTCCTGAGATCTAAGGTGAAATCTCATGAGATCTCAGGGCAAATTTCATGAGGACTCACATGAGCAGGAATCCCCTAGTCTATCCTGTTTTGTGCATGGCAAATACATATGGTTGTGATATTCCTGGATTGACGACACGAGGGAAAACCTGCAGACCCATGATAGCCCATGCCATGTCACCAGCAGAGACACAAGGCATATGCCTCATACTTCCTGTCTCTCTCAACATCATAGATACAGTGGGTATAACAGCAAGTCATAGAAAGAGGGGTTGATGGGCCAGATTGGCCAGTTATTCACACTAAACTGGAGGTGCAAGAAACAGGAAAACATAAAGTGTCATGAGAACCAAAGTACAGAGAAACTGGCTCTTATAAACACACAAAAAGAGATTGGCATAATTATTTGTGAAACCATCTGGTACTGAACTTTTCTTTTACGGGAAATTTTTAACTAGCAATTCAATTTTATTACTGTGATTGATCTGTTCAAATTTTCTATTTCTTCCTTATTCAGTTTTGGAATATTGTATGTTTATAGAAATTTTATTATTTCTTCTAGGTCATTTAATTAATTGTCATACAGTTTTCCAAATTATTCTCTTAGAATCTTTTGAAAATCTGTACTGTCAGTTATTATTTTTCCTCTTTCATTTCTTATTTATTTAAATCCTCTTTCTTTTTTAAATGGGTCTGTAAAAGGCTTTTGAATTTTGTTTACCTTTTCAAAGAATCAGCTCTTGGATTCATTGATATTTTCTAAATTTTTTAACCTCTATTTTATTTATTTTCATTCTAATGTCTACTAGGTTTGGACCTTTTTTTGGTTTTACTTTTATAAAATCCTTTATGTGTAAGATTGGGTTGTTTTTTTGAGGTTTTTATTATTTTTTTAAAGGTAGGCCGTTTCTATATAAACTTCCCCCTTAGAACTGCTTTTGCTGTATCCCAAAGATTTTAAAACATTATGTTTTTATTCCTATTTGTCTCTATGTATTTTTTTAGTTTCTTCTTTGATTTCTTTATTGATCAGTAGTTGATTAGTAGCTTGTTGTTTAGCCTCTGTGTTTTTTTTTTCCAGGGAATTTTTTTTTGTAATTGATTTCTAGTTTCATATAGTTGTAAACAAAAAAGATGTTTGATACAATTTCAGTCTTAAATTTTTTGAGACATATTTTGTGACATAACATGTAATCTATTTTAGGGAATGTTCCATGTGTGCTTGAAAATAATGTATATTCTGCTGTTTTGGGATAGAATTTTCTGTATATACCCATTAAGTCTATCTGATATCATGTGTCATTCAATGCCACTGTTGTTGATTTTCTGTCTAGAAGATCTATCCAATAATATAATTTGGGTCTTAGAGGGGAGGGGCCAACATGCTGGAGAAGCAGGGGATCCACACTTCCCACATTTCTCAAAGAAGGGCTGAAGCCAAAGGACTTCGAACTCCAAGAGTCTGGGAGGAAAAGAGATGGAGTCTACCAAGGAGAAAGCGGGAAAACTGGATCACCTCATAGATGGGTGATTGTGAACTGCGAGTGATAGGCTGAGTAGGCACAGGGGGGAGGGATCCCCTTCTGAGGAGAGACAAAGGGAAGAGAAAGCAGCTGGGGAATCATAGGACTCTATCTGGACAAGAGAAAAACCTCGGACTGGAACAGAGAGGGATCTCAACTATAACTACAGGACTTTCTTCAGACTGGGGTAGCTGCATTGTTCGCACACCTGAGGAGGAGGGGAGTCAGCCCTGGGCTCGGTGGTAGGTCGAGGGCATAGCCTGCCAAAGGAGAAACCGGTCCCACCCTCTGAAGTGCTATAGCACAGCCAGTGGACCACATGTATGGACCAATTGAAATCCTGCCTACGCATGGGACACAAGAGACAGCTGAGCAAGACAGACCTCCACGTCTGCACCCGCAGCACAGTGAGGACGGATCCATGCTATTTGGGACACCTAGGCCATGAAGAAAGGACTTGGGCAATTGCCATTTTTCTCCCCACAACCACCAAAATGGGGCCTCAGGGATTAGTTAGCGGGGCCCACAGTGGAGACGGGACCTGCCTACACCAAACCACGCCCTTCGATGACTGGGGATTACGTATCTATTGGAGCTGGATAGACGCGATGAAACCAGATTGCCACCTCCTCTTGACTAGCACTGTGGCATTGCCTGGGTTAATTCTAGGACAATTCTTTTTATTTATATTTATTCTCCCTTTTCTCCTTCTCATCTCTTCCCTCCTCTAGGCTGCTTACTCTGGTTACTAGCTTGCTTAAACAGACATATTTAACCCATTTTCTTGATGCATGTTCTACACCTCCTTCTTTACTTCACTTTCTCTCTCTCTGGAATAATCAGGCCATATAGTTTCTCTGGGTAACTTTATCTTCATTTCTTTTTCCTTGCCTCCTTCCTTATTCTCCTTTTACTCTCTATAGATTAAGACTTTTAGTCTCTCTGCCTAGTCAATATTCATTATTTATTTCCCCCCACCCCTGTCATTTCTCTCTTTGTATATGTGCTTCCATCAACACCACCTCCACCCTGTTCTCTACTTGTAGCTGGTGTTTCAGGTTTTTGGCTTTTGATTGTTTTATGTTTTTGTATGTTTGCTGGTTTGTTGTATTTGTTTGTATCTTTGTGTGTTTTTCTTTCCTGTTTGTCTATTTTCCTTTCCAGGGCTACTTTAAGGAACAAACCAAAGAACACCTGGTGGAGGGTCCAAAACATCACTACAAGTAGGGAAATAAAATAACCAAAGTCACAGCAACAGACAACAAGTAACACTCTCAAAAAACACTTCCTGAATGCCCAGGCCTGGGGCAGTGTATGAACCCCCTTAATATAGCAGTGCTCGCAGGTGCAGAGCACATAACAAGTTTTAACACTTAGAAGGGAAAGAAAACTAGCCGAAATGCTTAAATGGAAAAAATTTACTCAAAAGAAATTCCAGAAAGAAGTGACAGCTAAAGAACTGATCCAAACCAATATAACCAACATAACTGAATAAGAGTTTAGAATAATAGTCTTAAAATTAATCATTGGCCTTGAAAAAAACATAAAAGACACCAGAGATTCCATTGTTACAGAGATTAAGGACATTAAAAACAGTCATGATGAATTTAAAAATGCTATAAATGAGGTGCAAAATAAAATGGAGGTGGCCACAGCATGGACTGAAGAGGCAGAGGGGAAAATAGATGAATTAGAAGATAAAATTATGGAAAAAGAGGAAGGTGAGAAAACAGAGATAAAATGATTCAGGATCATGAAAGGAGAATTAGAGTACTAAATGATGCAATCAAATGGAACAATATCCATATCATAGGAATTCAAGGAGAAGAATAAGAAGAGAGAGAAAGGGGCTGAAGGGGTACTTGAACAAATCATAGCTGAGAACTTCCCCAATCTGGAGGAGGAAACAGACATTGAAATCCAAGAGGAACAGAGAACTCCCCTCAGATGTAACTTGAATCAATCTTCTGCACTACACATAGTAAAACTGGCAAAATATAAGGATAAAGAGAGAACTCTGAAAGCAGCTAGGGATACACGGGCCCTAACATACAAAAGTAGACATATAAGGGTAGTAGCAGACCTAGTTACAGAAACTTGGAATCCAGAAAGGAATGGCAGGAAATGTACAATATGATAAACAGGAAAAATATGCAGCCAAGAATTCTTTATCCTGCAAGCCTGTCAGTTAGAATCGAAAGAGAGATAAAGGTTTCCCCAAACAAACAAAAGCTGATGGAATTCATCACCACTAAACCAGTCCAGGGGGGACTCTGTGAGGGAAATGTTGCAAGGAACACACAGTACCACAGACATCACTACAAGCATGAAACCTACAGATAACAGAGACTCTAAACCCATGTTTTTTAATAATAACACTCAATGTAAATGGACTAAATACTCCAATCAAAGACATAGGGTAACAGAATGGATAAAACAAACGAACAAACAAAAAAACCCACAAAAAACAAGACCCATCTATTTGCTGTCTACAAGAGACTCATTTAAATTTTTTAAAAATGTTTTATTTATTTCTGAGGGAGAGAGACAGTGTGAACAGGGGAGGGTCAGAGAGAGAGGGAGACACGGAATCCGAAACAGGCTCTAGTCTCTGAACTGTCAACACAGCGCCCGACGCAGGGCTCGAACCAACGAACCACGAGATCTTGACCTGAACTGAAGTCAGACACTTAACTGACTGAGCCATCCAGGCGCCCCAAGAGACTCATTTTAGAATTGAGGACACCTTCAGATCAAAAGTGAGGGGATGAAGAACTATCTCCCATCCTACTGGAAATCAAAAGATAGAGTAGCCATATTTATCAGACAAACTAGACTTTATTTATTTATTTTTTTTTACAAATAGTTTATTGTCAAATTGGTTTCCACATAACACTCAGTGCTCATCCCCACAAGTGTCCTCCTCCATGCCCATCCCTCCTCCCCCCCACATCCATCAGTCCTCAGTTTTTGTCAGCATTGAAGAGTCTCTCATGGTTTGCCTCTCTCCCTTTCCCCCACCATTTCCTCCCTTCTTCTCCCCCTTGTTCCTCCGTCAAGTTCCTCCTAATCCTCCTATACGTGCAAACATATGATATTCAGACAAACTAGACTTTAAATTAAAGGCTCTAACAAGAGATGAAAAAGGGCATTATATATTAATTACAGGGTCTATCCATCAGAAAGAGCTAACAATCATAAATGCCTATGCACCGAATTTGGAAGCACCCAAATGCATAAAAAAATTAATCACAAACAAACAATCTTATTGATAAGAAGGTGCTAATTGCAGGAGACTTTCATACTCCACTTACAGCAATGGATAGATCAAGTAGACAGCGAATCATTAAATAAACAATGGCCCGGAATGACACATTGGACCAATTGGACTTGACAGATTTATTTAGAACTCTACATCTCAAAAGAGTGTAATACACTTTAATCTCAAGTGCACATGGTACATTTTCCAAGATAGATCACATACTTGGTTGCAAAACAGCCCTCAATAAATATAAAAGAATTGATATCATAACATGCACACTTTCAGATCACAATGCTATGAAACTTGAAATCAATCCGAGGAAAAAAGTCTAGAAAACATCCAAAAGCATGGAGGTTAAAGAACATCCTACTAAAGAATGAATGGGTCAACCAAGCATTAAAGAAGAAATTTAAAAATATATGNACTTTCTCTAGAGTCTTTATTAAGAAGGGATGCTTTGTTTTGTCAAATGCTTTTTCTGCATCTATTGACAGGATCATATGGTTTTTATCTTTTCTTNCCCCTCTCTCCCAGATTTTTTTTTTTTAATAAACAAAATTGATCAACCTCTAGCCAGGCTTCTCAATAAGAAAAGAGAGAGGACCGAAATACATAAAATCATGAATGAAAATGGATTTATTTAAAAAATCCCTCAGAAATACAAGCAATTATCAGGGAATATGATGAAAAATTATATGGCAACAAACTGGACAACCTGGAAGAAATTGACAAATTCTTAAACACACTCAAATGGGAAGAAATAGAAAATCTGAGCAGACCCATATCTTTTAAAAAATTATTTCAGTCATCAAAAACCACCCAACAAATAAGAGCACCA
>NW_027531027.1:44837-49229 GCF_008692635.1 Crocuta crocuta
AAGCAACAAAAAAAAAAAAAAAAAAAAGAAAAAACAAAAAGAAAAAAAAAGAGGGAGAGAGAGGGAGAGAGAGCTAGAGAGAGAACTACAGGCCAATATGCCTGATGAATATGGATACAAAAATACTCAGCAAGACACTAGTAAATCGAATTCAACAGAATATTAAAAGAATTATTCACCATGATCAAGTGGGATTCATTCCTGGGTCGGAAATCAATGTGATGCATCACTTTAATAACAGAAAAGATAAGAACCATATAATCTTGTCAATAGATGCAGAAGAAGCAGTTGACAAAATACAGTGTCCTTTCTTAATAAAAATCCTAAAGAGAGCCAGGATAGAAGGAGCATATTTAAGCATCATAAAAGCCATTTGTGTAAAGCGCACAGCTAATATCACCCTCAATGGGGAAAAACTGAGAGCTTTTTCCAAGAGATCAGGAACACGACAGGTGCCAACTTTCACCACTGTTGTTTAACATAGTGTGGGAAGTCCTAGCATCAGCAATGAGACAACAAAGTGAAACAGAAGCCATCAGAATTCGCAAAGATAAGATCAATCTTTCACTTTTTGCAGACATGATAACCACTTGGAAAACCTGACAGACTCAACCACAAGTCTGCTAAAACTGATCCATGAATTCAGCAAAGTCGCGGGGAACAAAATCAATGTACAGAAATCGGTTGCATTTTCATACACCAATAATGAAGCAAGAGAAATCAAGAAACTGATCCCATTCACAATTGCACTAAGAACCATAAAATACCTAGGAATAAACCCAACCAAAGATGTAAAAGACCTGTATGATGAAAACTTATGAAGGAAATTGAAGAAGACACAAAGAGATGGGAAAACATCCCATGCTCATGGATTGGAAGAATAAATGTAGTTAAAATGTCATTACTACCCAAAGCAATCTACACATTCAATGCAATCCCAATCAAAATGGCACCAGCATACTTATCAAAACTAGAACAAACTATCCTAACATTTGTATGGAACCACAAAAGACCCTGAATAGCCAAAGCAATATTGAAGAAGAAAACCAAAATGGAAGGCATCACAATCCTTGACTTTAGCCTCTACTACAAAGCTGTAATCATCAAGACAATATGGTATTGGCACAAAAACAGACACATAAATCAATGGAACAGAATAGAGAACCCAAAAGTGGACGCACAAGTGTATGGCCAACTAATCTTTGACAAAGCAGGAAAGAATATCCAATGGAAAAAAAAGACAGCCTCTTTAACAGATGGTGCTGGGAGAGTTGGACAGCAACATGCAGAAGAATGAAACTAGACCACTTTTTTACACCATACACAAAAATAAACTCGAAATGGATAAAAGACCTGAATGTGAGACAGGAAACCATCAAAACCCTAGAAGAGAAAGCAGGAAACAACCTCCTTGACCTCAGCCATAGCAATTTCTTACTCGACACATCTCCAATGGCAAAGGAATCAAGAGCAAAAATGAACTATTGGGATAAAAAGCTTCTGCACGGCAAGGGAAACAATCCGTAAAACTAATAGGCAACCGAAGGAATGGGAAAAGATAGTTGCAAATGACATATCAGATAAAGGGCTAGTATCCAAAATCTATAAGGAACTAACCAAACTCCACACCCGAAAAACAAACAATCCAGTGAAGAAATGGGCAGGATACCTGAATAGAAACTTCTCCAAAGAAGACATCCAGATGGCCAACAGACACATGAAACGATGCTCAACATCACTCATCCCCAGGGAAATACAACTCAAAACCACACTGAAATATCACCTCATGCCTGTCAGAGTGTCTAAAATGAACAAATCAAGAGATGTTGAGAAATAGCCACCCTCCTTCACTATTGGTGGGAATGTAAACTGGTGTAGCTGCTCTGGAAAAGAGTGTGGATTCCTCAAAAAATTAACAATAGAATTACTCTATGACCTAGCAATAGCACTGCTAGGAATTTACCCAAGGGATACAGGAGTGCTGATGCATAGGGGCACAGGTACCCCGATTTTTACAGCAGCACTTTCAACAATAGCCAAATCTTGGAAAGAGCCTAAACATCCATCAAGTGATGAATGGATCAAGAAGATGTGGTTTATATATACAATGGAATGCTACTTGGCAATGAGAATGGAATCTCGCCATTTGTAGCTATGTGGGTTGAACTGGAGGGTATTATGCCAAGTGAAATATGTCAGACAGAGAAAGATACCATAAGTTTTCAAACTCATATATGGATCTGGAGAAACTTAACACAAGACAGTGGCGGATAGGAAGGGGGAAAAAGTTATAGACAGGGAGGGAGACAAACCATAAGAGACTCTTAAATACTGAGAACAAAGAGTTGATGGGGTGGGGGAGAGGGGAAAATGGGTGACGGGCATTGAGGAAGCCACTTTTGGGGATGACCATTGAGTGTTGTATGGAAACCAATTTGATAATAAATTATATTTAAAAACCACACAAAACAAAAAGCAAATAAAATGTAATTTGGGTCTTAAAAGTCTTCATATTACTATTGTATTACTGTCATTTTCTACTTATATGTCTGTTAATATATGCTTTTTGTATTTAGTTGCTCTATGTTAGGTACATAGATATTTAAAATAGTTATATCGTCTTGTTTGATTGATTCATTTATAAATAATGTAGTGCCCTTCTTTTTCTCTTGATATAATTTGTGTTTTATTTATTTATTTTTGAGTATAGTTGACACAAAATGTTACATTAGCTTCACGTGTAAAACATAGTGATTCAATTTCTCCATACATTAAGCTATGCTCACCAGAAGCGTATTTGCAATTTGTCATCATACAAGACCTATTATACAGCATCATTGACTATATTATGTTGTGCCTTTTATTCCTGTGTCTCATTCACTCAAAAACTGGAAGCCTGTATTCCTACTCTCCTTTATGCATTTTGTCCATCCCCCAAATCCCCTCTTCTCTCAAAGCCATCAGTTTTGTCTTTGTATTTATAGGTCTGGTTCTCCTTTTAGTTGTTTTTGTTGTTGTTTTTAATATTTTATTTATATGTGAAATCATGTGGGATTTGCCTTTCTCTGGTGACTTATTTCACTTAGCATAATAACCTCTAGGTCCATCCACATTGTCTTGCATATGTCAAGATCTCATCTATTTTTAACGGTGTGTAGTATTCCATTGTATATATACACACCACATCTTTCCTATCCATTCACCTACTGATGGACACTTCGGTTGCTTTCATATCCTGACTATTGTAAATAATGCTGGAATAAACAGGGGTGCATTTTCTTTTAAAATTAGTATTTTATCTTCTTTTGGTAAATATACAGTGTTGGAAAAATTGGATAATGTGTCATTTCTATTGTAAAATTTCTTTTTTTTTAATGTTTTATTTATTTCTAGGGGAGAGAGAGAGAGACAGCGTGAGCAGGGGAGGGTCACAGAGAGAGGGAGTCACAGAATTCGAAATAGGCTCCAGGCTCTGAGCTGGCAGTCAGCACAGAGCCCGACGCGGGGCTCGAACCCACGAACCGCGAGATCATGACCTAAGCGAAAGTCGGACGCTTAACCGACTAAGCCACCCAGGCGCCCCTATTGTAAAATTTCTGAGTAGCCTCCATATTGTCTACACAGTTGCTGCAACAATTTCTGTTCCTACCAACAATGCACAAGAGTTCCTTTATCTGCACATCCTCTCAATCACTTGTTATTTGTCTGTTTTTATTATAGTCATTCTGAAAGGTATAAAGTGATATCTCATTATGGTTTTGAATTGTATTTCCCTGATGATTAGTATTCTTGAGGATGTTTTCGTGTGTCTGTTTGCCGGGTTTGACCAGCAAGCCTTGGGCTGGTAGATGACAGAATACTCCAGACTCCTGAATCAGAGAAAGGAGAGGGGAGGGGGCCAAGTGCTCTAGTGGCAATGGCCTGGAGCAAAGCTCTTCTCCAGTGTTTGTTTGTTTGTTTTTTGTTTTGTTTTGTTTTGTTTTGAGTATCTTACCAGTACATTTCAAGGAGTGCATGGGAAAGGAATGTGTGGTTTCAAAAGCAGGAGCAAAGCATACTCAGATTATCAGGAAAACAGTATGATCAGAGTGGTGACGTGCAGTCATACGTCACAGAGACAGTGTATACATCATAGGAAGTGTGTTGTTTTACTACTTTTAGACTAAGCATTTACAGAGCGGAAAAACATGTTGATCCACAGACAAGGTAAGGCTATCTTCAGCCTTGACATTCAAAAGGAAACCTGGTTTTCCTGGTCTGCTTTGCTGGTTCTCAACCAGCTGTTTCCCAGGCTGAAAACATTCCTTATTTAAATAGTAGCCAGCCAGGCTGTATGAACCCCCACATCTGCTGTCTGTAGATCTTCTTCTTAAGAAAAAAAAAAAAAAAAGT
>NW_027531027.1:49657-51281 GCF_008692635.1 Crocuta crocuta
GATCGTTCAGTTGGTTAAGCATCAGACTCTTGATTTCTGCTCAGATCATGATCTCATGGCTTGTGGGCTCAAGCCCACGTTGGAGTCTGTGTTGATAGCACAGAGTCTGCCTGGGATTCTTTCTCTCCCTCTCTTTTTGCACTTCCACTGCTTGTGTTCTCTCTCTTTCCCAAAAATAAGTTTTAAAATATAATAAAGTAAAAATTAAAAAAAAATGTCTATTCAAATTCTCCACCCATTATTTAATTGGGTTGTTTTGGTTTTGAATTGTATTAGTTATTTATATACTTTGGATATTAACCCCTTATTGGATATATCATTTATAAATATTTTCTCCCATTCATTAGGGTGTGTTTTTTTCACATTTAATTTTTTATTCTTTTAAAATTTATATCCAAGTTACTTAGCATATAGTGCAATGATTTCAAGAGTAGATTCCTTAATGCCCCTTACCCATTTAGCCCATCCCCTTCTCCCACAACCCCTCCAGTAACCCTGTGTTTATTATCCATATTTAAGAGTCTCTTATGGTTCTGTCCCCCTCCATGTTTTTATATTGCTTTTGCTTCCCTTCCCTTATGTTCGTCTATTTTGTATCTTAAAGTCCTCATATGATTGAAGTCATATGATAGTTGTTTTTCTCTGACTGACTGACTAATTTTGCTTAGCATGATACCCTCTAGTTCCATCCACATAGTTGCAAATGGCAAGATCTCATCCTTTTTGATTGCTGAGTAATCCTACAACATGTATGTGTATATATATACACCACATCTTCTTTATCCATTCATCTGTTGATGGACTTTTGTGCTCTTTCCATACTTTGGCTATTGTTGATAGTGCTGCTATAAATATTGGGGTGCATATGTCCCTTTGAAACAGCACACCTGTATCCCTTGGATAAATACCTTGTAGTGCAATTGCTGGATCATAAGATATTTCTATTTTTTAATTTGTTGAGGAATCTCCATACTGTTTTCCAGAGTGACTGTACCAGTTTGCATTCCCACCAGCAGTGCAGAAGAGAGCCTCTTTCTTCGCATCCTCGCCAGCATCTGTTGTTGCCTGACTTGTTGATTTTAGCTATTCTGACGGGTGTGAGGTGGTATCTCATTGTGGTTTTGATTTGTATTTCCCTGATGATGAGTGATGTGCATTGTTTCATTTTTTCATGGTTTCTTTAGCTGTGCAAAGCTTATTAATTGATGTCATCTCAATAGCTTGTTTGTTTGTTTCCCTTATGTAGGAGACATATCTAGAAAAACTGTTGCTATGGTATATTACTGCCTCTTCTCCTCTAGGATTTTTATGGTTTCAAGTTTCACACTTAGGTCTTTATTTTGAGTTTCTTTTTGTTTATGGTGTTATAAAGTGATCCAGTCTCATTCTTTCATTATAGTTATTCAATTTTCTCAGCACCAATTATTAAAGAGACAGTCTTTTGGCAACCATTTTATATTCTTGCCTTTCTTGTCATAAATTGAGTGTATAAGGATGGGTTTGTTTCTTGGGTCTCTATTCTGTTCCATTGATCTCTGTGTCTATCTATCTTTGTGCCAGTACCATACTATTTTGATCACTAGCTTTGTAGTATATCTTGAAATCTGGCGTTATGATACTTCCC
>NW_027531027.1:51386-54003 GCF_008692635.1 Crocuta crocuta
TGTTTTCCATCCCAGTCGAGCCTCCGGAAGTTTGTGCGCCTTCGTTAGCTTTTGGGGGTCGGCCTCGGGCTCAGAAACACAGCTCGGGGCAACGTCACAAGAAAGAATCCCTTGATGATGTTTGCGTTGGGGGCCAGAGCCCCCAAGTCTTGATGTGCCTCTGCAGTTTGTAGCCCCTCTGCACTGGGTGCATTTGTGCCTGCATTCTCTGTCTGCAAAACAAAGCTTCAGTTCTTTTTTTTTTTTTGGAAAAGCACTTGGAAAAATTTACTAATGTTCAGCATTAGTAAAAAATTTACACATGTTCACATATGCATACCCTGTAACATAGAAATTGAACTCTTAGGTATATATCCCCCGCCAAATGCTTATGTCATATCAGCTTTATTCATAATAGTCCCAAACTGGAAACGACCTAAAAGTCCAACCACAGGTTGGATAAAATTTTTTTAGATATATCTACATATTTAATTTTTTTTTGCAAATAGTTTATTGTCAAGTTGGTTTCCATATAACACCCAGTGCTCATCCCCACAAGTGCCCTCCTCCATGCCCATCTTCCCCCCTCCCCTACACACCCTTGAGTCCTCAGTTTGTACTCAGTATTCAAGAGTCTTTCATGGTTTGCCTCTTTCCCTCTCCCCCACTATTTCCCCCCTCCTTCTCCCCCTTGGTCCTCCGTTAAGTTCTTTATTTTGGGATAAATTTCTCCATATTGGTATTTTTTCTAAGTCTCAGTCTTCTTCTCTGTGTTATAAAATCCATTTATGTGTTCTGTCTCTAAACATAATGGCTTTATGAAGAAGAGGTCATGTATAGTGTCCAGTGCCTAGTGCTTCAGGGAGTGTCTCTGGTGTGTGCTGCATGCACTCACATTTTGTGTTGTGGCTGTTCTATCCTTCAGACCAGTTGTCTGCAGTTGTCTCCTTGCCTGTTGTGGACAGTGTGTGGTTCATGGTCTTAATGTGAGGTGTTTAAACTAAGTGTAATCTTGTCTCCTTGTGAAATGAGACCTGACATCAACTCTAGCAGAACTGAGGCTCTACAGAACTCTCTGTTCTGGAGATGTGGTGTGGGGAAAGGTTTGGGCTAGTTTTCTGGGGCAAGAGACTAATATGCTGGGACTGAGGCAAACTTGTCTGAGAAAGGCAAGTTCCACAGAACACAAGGCTATATGGTTTCATGTATGCAAGTTAGGCAGCCAGTGTCTGCACTGAGCTGCTTCTCCCAGGTGGCTCTGTGTTTATCTCAGGGAAATGTTGCTAGCCAGCTCCTTTTTTCTTAGAGAGGTGTCTCCTTAAAGTCTGTATTTCAGGGAGGTGCTTCTAGAATAAGGAATACTCTCCTGTGGTCCCCAGGCATTCTTCAAATCGCGGTTTGCACTCTGTCTGTCTTAGGGCCTTTTGCCTGCTTTCTTTCCTGGATCAGTGAAGTGCCTTCCTGGCTTTATCCCAGTCAAGCCTGCTGACCTTTATAACTCTAGGATTTAGAGAGGTGGTGTGGGGTGCGGTTTGTGCTGGTTTTCTGGGGGAAGGGCCTGCCGTGCTGGGACTAAGGCATGTTTGAGAAAGGCAGTATCATCAGAACACAGGGAAATGGTGCTTTGTGTAAGCAAGTTAGTCAACCAGTGTCAGCACTGAGCTGTGTCCCAAGTGACTCTATGTTTATGCTGAGGGATGTAGGAGGTAAATAGCTCTAGCCAACTTCTTTGTTCCCAGTGAGGTGTCCTGGTGAATGCTGTCTCTCAGGGATTTTCTCCAAGAAGAGCTAATAATCTCCCCACTCTGCCTCAAGCATTTTTTAAAATTACTGTTTCCATGTTGTCTGTCCCCCATTCCCTGATTGTTTCCCTGATTGTTCTGTACAGTAGTGAAGAACCGTCTAAGTAGTATCCCAGCCAAGCTCACTGACCTTAATTCTGTCTTCAAGCCCTGCTGGTTGTAAGAACTTATGAAATTCAGCCCTTCTCATTTTCCAAACCAATGGATTTGGGGAAATGTTCTTATGCATTCTCCTGTGTACTACTCTCTCTCTCTGCATCCCTTCTCCATGATCATGGCTCCCTCCCCTCCACAGCACATGTGATACGTTTCTCCCCTAAACAATGTCTCCACACTTTCTAGCTTCTTCAATGTGGCCTCTTTTCTCACTTTAGTTGCGGAGTTTTTCTGTCAGTCTTCAGGTCAATTTCTATGGTATTTAGGATGATTTGATAGTTATTGAGTTGTGTTCATGGGACAAGATGAGCCTAGGGTCCTCCTACTCTGCCACCATCTTCCCTAGTCCTCCCTTGTCATGGGCCTTTGTGTGTAGCAGGCACTCTGGCAGGACAGTTAAAGCTGAAGTGGGTGTAGGCTGAAGCGCCCTCACTGTTCAAAACTGGGAGGAGAACCGAAGCTCTAATGGGTGAAAACCTGGGTGTCCTAGGGTGCTCTCTGCAGAAGTTGCTTTGGCAGGGTGTCTGGAGCTGAGGCAGTATGTAGCGCTGCAGGTCACTGGTCTCATTGTGCAGAATGTGTCCCGAAAGTAGATACAAGCCAGAGTTTTCTAAAACTCTCCATGCAGGGGAAAGTATGGCTGGAAGGGTGACAGAAGCTGAGGTGGGGTGCAAGCTGGT
>NW_027531027.1:54126-57916 GCF_008692635.1 Crocuta crocuta
AGAAGGGGGTGGCTTAAGGAAATATAATGCACTGGAGTTGTCGCTGGTCTCTCCATGCAAACTGTGTTCTAGCAGGACAATGGATGATGAAGTAGTCACAAGCTCCCTTTGTCCTGGGACTTTCCACATTGAGGGTGACCTGGAAGGAAAGGTGAAGCTGAACTGGACGCAAGCCTAGATGTGTCAGGATCCTCAGCACCAAGGTTGCCCTGGTCAGGTGACTTCAGCCAGTGCTGGTGTGGACAAGGATGTCTGGGGTGCTCCATGCAAAGGGTGCATTTTTAGACATGAAGCAGACATCACCTGGAAGGTTCTGGAATAATATATACTAGGGGTGCCTCATCAAAACACCTGAAACAAAAGTGGTGAGCCTGACGTGTTCAAGCTGCACCTTGGTGCAAATGCTGGAGTTGTAGTGGGCACTAAACAGAGGTGTCTCATTGTAGACCACTTTGTGGCCATTTTGTTAGGATGGCTGGAGATAGTATAGGCTATGGGCCCAAGGCTCACTGAGGTTAGTTAGACACTCAAAATATGCACTGGTCTGTGCTTTCTAGGTGGAAGAGGAGTCTATAGTATAGACTGTATCTTTCAGTTCGTTCCATCAAGAGAGATTACTAGGAACTTCCTGGTAATTTGGTAGAGTTGTGAGACTGGCTTTTTCATATGCTAGTTTTTCTCTTTTTTAAATATAATTTATTGTCAAATTGGCTTACATACAACACCCAGTGCTCATCCCAACATATGCTCTCCTCAAAAAATTAAAAACAGAACTATTCTATGACCCAGAAATAGCACTACTAGGAATTTACCCAAGGAATACAGGAGTGCTGATGCATAGTTTTCTTTTAATCCATGCCTTTTTTTTTTTTAGAATATGACAGAGTGTCCAGGACTGGTGTGAGTTAAGGGACTAGGTAGTTTGCTGAGGTGGCATGCCAGCTTGGAATCTAGACCTTGCTCTGATCTGCACTTTCAGGGTGGGGCAGGGGAGATACATACCATGTCACTCTCTGGTCCCTCTGACCAAAAGAGACTTCCAGCAGCCCTCCCACTGTTTGGCAGAATTTTAGGGCTGGCTCCTTTATATGCTGTTTGCTCTAAATCTCCTCCTTTTTCTGTGCCCAAGAACAGAGGACTGTGCTCCTGGTCCTTCAGTACTATCCCTACCCACTGCCAATTGTAGCATCAAGGATGGAAACTTCCTTCATTACTGTGTCTCAGTCTCCCTAACCTGTTTTCTTTCACCATTATTTCTACCTTTTCTTGTGCAGAAGCAATTCAGTCAGCCCTCAGATTTTCCTCAGGAGGAATTGCTTTATAAAAAGGTGTAATTCAATGTGTTCCATGGAAGGTTGGGTTCAGAGACTTTCTGCATCACCATTTTACATCATAATCTTCAATTTTTGTTTTAAAGTCTATTTTGTCTAATATTAGGATTGCTATCTTGGGTGGGGTTTCCCCCCCACTATAATCTGCATGGTACATCGCTTTCTGTCCCTTCCCTTTCAGTCTAAATGTGTCTTTAGGTCTGACGTGGGGCTCTTGTAGGCAGTACATGGATGGACTTCATTTTGTTATTGCTGATGGTGGTGTTGTTTATCCATTTGTTACCCTATCTCTTTTGATTGGAGCATTTAGTTCTTTTACATTTAAAGTAGTTATTGATAGGAAAGTACTTATTCTCATTTTGTTAATTGGTTTCTGGTTGTAGGTTTTTTTAAGTTTTTGTTTTATTTCCACTTAGTTAACATATAGTGTTACCTTAACTAACTAGTGTCCACTAGTGTCACCACTAGTGTCAGGTGTACATTATACTAATTCAACAATTGCGTACATCATCCAGTGTTAACATGGCAAGTGTCTTCTTTAATCCCATCACCTATTTAACCCATTTCCTCACCCACCACCCTTATGGTAACCCTCAGCATATTCTCTACAGTTAAAACTTTGTTTCTTGGGTAAATTCCTAGGAGTGCTATTGCTGGGTCATAGTGGAGTTCAACTGTTAATTTTTTGAAGAACCTTCACACTGTTTTCCAGAGGGGCTGCACCAGTTTACATTCCCACCAACAGTGTAGGAGGCTGGCCATTTCTCCACACCCTCGATAACATCTAGAGTCTCCTCATGTGTTCATTTTAGCCACTCTGACCGGCGTGAGGTGATATCTCAGTGTGGTTTTTGATTTGTATTTCCCTGAGGAGGAGGGACGCTGAGCATGGCTTCATGTGCCTGTTGGCCATCTGGATGTCCTCTTTGGAGAAGTGTCTGTTCATATCTTCTGCCCATTTCTTCACTGGGTTGTTTGTTTTTCGGGTGTGGAGTTTGGTGCCTTCCTTATAGAGTTTGGATACTAGCNTAAGTGTGAAAGTTTGACTTCTTCTTTGCCAATTCTTATGCTTTGATTTCCTTTTGTTGTCTGATTGCTGAGGCTAGGACTTCCAGCACTATGTTAAACAAGAGGGGTGAGAGTGAACATCTCTGTCGTGTTCCTGATCTCAGGGGGAAAGCTCTCAGTTTTTCCCCATTGAGGATGATGTTAGCTGAGGGCTTCTCATAGATGGCTTTGATGGTGTTTAAGTAAGTTCCTTTTATCCCAACTTTCTCGAGGGTCTTTATTAAGAAGGGATGCTGTATTTTGTCAAATGCTTTTTTTTTTGCATCTTTCAACAGGATCATATGGTTTTTATATTTTCTTTTGTAATGTGATGTATCATATTGATTGATTTGCAAATATTGAACCAGCCCTGTAACCCAGGAATGAATCCCACTTGATCATGGTGGATAATTCTTTTTATGTGCTGTTGAATTAGATTTGATAGTATCTTGTTGTGGATTTTTGCATCCATATTCATTAAGGATATTGGCCTGTATTTCTCTTTTTTGCTGTGTCTCTGTCTGGCTTGGGAATCAAAATGATGCTCTACAGCTTCGTAGAAAGCGTCCAGAAGTTTTCCTTCCATTTCTATTTTTTTGGAACAGCTTGAAAAGAATGGGTATTGACTCTGATTTAAATGTCTGGTACAATTCAGAAGGGAAGCCGTCTGGCCCAGGGCTCTTATTTGTTGGGAGATTTTTGATAACAGATCAATTTCTTTACTTGTCCTGGGTCTGTTCAAATTTCCTATCTCTTCCCGTTTGAGTTTTGGTAGAGTGTGTGTTTAGGAATTTGTCCATTTCTTCTAGGTTGTCCAGTTTGTTGATATATAATTTTTCATAGTATTCCCTGATAATTGCTTGTATTTCTGAGGGATTGGTCGTAATAAATCCATTCTCATTCGTGATTTTATCTATTTATGCGCTCTTTTCTTTTTGAAAAGCAAGGCTAGAGGTGGATCAATTTTTTTTATTTTTTCCAGAAACCACCACTTGATTTCATTTATCTGTTCAACTGTTTCTTGGGATTCTATATTGTTTATTTCTGCCCTCATCTTTATTATTTCTCTTCTTCTGCTGGGACTGGGGTGTTCTTGCTCCTCTGCTTCTAGATACTTGAGGTACGCTGTTAGATTTTGTATTTGCTATTTTTCTAGTTTCTTGAGATAGGCCTCAATTGCAATGTATTTTCCTCTAAGTCCTGCCTTTGCTGCATCCCAAAGAGTTTGTATTTTTGTATTTTCATTGTCCTTTGTTTTCATTTATATATTATATATATACATATTATATATAATAATAGATATAATATATAATATGTATATATATAATAATTTCCTCTCTAATTGCCTATTTGACCCATTTGTTTTTTATTAGAGTGTTCTTTAACCTTTATGTTTTTTAAGGTTTTCCAGA
>NW_027531027.1:58140-62519 GCF_008692635.1 Crocuta crocuta
TTGATTTCAAATTTTATAGCATTGTGATCTGAAAGTATGCATGGTATGATCTCTATTTTTTATATTTATTGATGGCTGTTTAATGACTCAGTTTGTGATCTATCTTGGAGAATGTACCATGTGCACTGGAGAAAAAAGTGAATTCCATAGCATCAGGATATAGAGTTCCACATATATCTTTCATGTCCATCTGGTACAATGTGTCATTCAGGTCCATTGGTTCCTTAGTGATTTTCCATCTAGTTGATCTATCCATTGCTATAAGTTAGGTATTAAAGTCCCCTGCAATTAGCACATTCTTATCAGTAAGATTGCTCATGTTTGTGATTGTTTTATGTATTTGAGTTCTTCCGAATTTGGTGTGTAGACATTTGTAATTGTTAGCTCTTCCTGGTGGATAGAGCTTGTAATTATTATATGTCTTTCTTCACCTCTTGTTACTACCTTTACTTTAAAGTTCAGTTTGTCGGATACCAGTACGGCGACACCAGCTTTCTTATTACTTCCAGTAGCATTATAGATATTTCTCCATCCACTCACTTTCTTTTTTCTTTTATTTTTTTTTAATGTTTTATTTATTTCTAGGAGAGAGAGAGAGACAGGGCGAGCAGGAGAGGGTCAGAGAGAGAGGGAGACACAGAATCTGAAGCAGGCTCCAGGCTCTGAGCTGGCAGTCAGCACAGAGCCCGATGCGGGGCTCGAACCCACGAACCGTGAGATCATGACCTAAGCGAAAGTCGGACGCTTAATCGACTAAGCCACCCAGGCGCCCCTCCATCCACTCACTTTCAATCTGAAGGTGACATCAGGTCTAAAATGAGTCTCTTATGGAAAGTATATAGATGTATCTTGTTTCTTTTATCCATTATGATACCTTATGTCTTTTTAAATTTTTAAAAATGTTTTATTTATTATTTCTGAGAGAGACAGAGAGAGACAGCATGAGCAGGGGAGGGTCAGAGAGAGAGGGAGATACAGAATCCGAAGCAGGCTCCAGGCTCTGAGCTAGCCTTCAGCACAGAGCCCGACGCGGGGCCCGAACCCACGAAACATAGATCATGACCTGAGCCGAAGTTGGACACCTAACTGACTGAGCTACCCAGGTGCCCCTACCCTATGTCTTTTGATTGGAGCATTTAGTCCATTTGCATTCAGTGTTATTATTGAAAAATATGGGTTTAGATTCATTGTGTTCTCTGTAAGATTCATGCTTGTAGTGTTGTCCCTGGTACATTGTGTCCCTTGCAACAATTCACTCATAGAATCTCCCTAAGGATTTCTTACAGGGTTAGTTTAGTGGTGATGAATTCTTTCAATTTTTGTTTCTTTGGGAAAACCTTTATCTCTCCTTCTATTCTGAATGACAAGCTTGCTGGATACAGGATTCTGGGTTGCATATTTTTCCTATTCATCACACTGAAGATTTCCTGCCATTCCTTTCTGGCCTGCCAAATTTCAGTAGATAGGTTTGCCATTACCCTGATGTGTCTCCCTTTGTATGTTAGGGCCCGTGTATCCCTAGCTGCTTTCAGAATTCTCTCTTTATCCTTGTATTTTGCCAGTTTCACTATGATATGTCATGCAGAAGATTGATTCAAGTTATGTCTGAGGGGAATTCTCTGTGCCTCTTGGATTTCAACGTCTGTTTCCTTCCCCAGATTGGGGAAGTTCCTGGCTATAAGTTGTTCAGGTACCCATTCATCCCTTTTCAATATCTCTTCTTCTTCCAGAATTCCTACGATATGGATATCGTTCTGTTTGGTTGCATCACTCAGTTCTCGAATTCTCCTTCATGCTCCAGGATCAATTTATCTCTCCTTTTCTCAGCTTCTCTTTTCTATAATTGTGTCTTCTAATTTACCTATTCTCCTCTCTGCCTTTTCAATTCGTGCAGTGGCCGCCTTCATTTTATTATGCACCTCATTTATAGCATTATTAAATTCATTATAACTATTTTTAAGATCTATGATATTTGTAGCAGTTAGCATCTCTGCTGTCTTCTATGTCTTTTTCAAACCCAGTGATTAATTTTATGACTATCGTTCTAAATTTTGTTCAGTTATGTTGCTTATATCTGTTTTGAGCAATTCTTTAGCTGTCACTTCTTCCCGGAATTTCTTTAGAGAGTTCTTCAGTTTCATCATTTTGGCTAGCTTTCTTTCCCTTGTAAATTTTAAAAGCTTGTTATGCACTCTGCACCTATGAGTACTGCTATATTTAAGGAGGCTCATTGACTGTCCAGGGCCTGTCCATTCAGGAAGTGTTCTTTTAATGGTGTTCTTTGGTCCTCTTGTTGAGACTTTGGTTATTTTATTTCTCTACTCGTGGTGATGTTTTGGACTCTCCACCATGTGTGCTTTGGTTTGTTCCCTGAGGTAGCCCTGGAAAGGAAAAGAGAAGGACAAACAGGGAACAAAAACACAAAAATGTACAAACAAATCAAACAAACAAGCAAGCCAACAAAAAAACAAAAAACAAACAAACAAAAAATCAAAGGACAGTCTAAAAACATAAAACCAGATATCTCAGCTACAAATAAAGAGCAGGGTGGAGTTAGTGCTGATGGAAGAGCATATACAAAGAGAGAAATGACAGGGGTGAAGAAAAAGAGAAAATGAACATTGATCAGGCAGAGAGACTGAAAGGCTTATTCCATAGTGACAAAAAGGAGAATACAGCAGGAGGTGAGGAGAAAGAAATGAAGATAATGTTACCCAGAGAACTATATAGTCTGATTATAGCAGAGAGAGAGAAAAAGGAAGTTATAGAAGGAGGTGTAGAACATGCATCAGGAGGATGGATTAAATATGTCTGTTTAAGCAAACCTATAATGAGAATAACCAGCCCAGAGGAGGAGAGAGATAAGAATGAGAAAGGAGAATATATCTGAATAGCAAGAATTGATCTAGAGTTCATCACGGCAATGCAGCAGCGCTGGTCTTGGGGGAAGTGGCTGTTTTTGCAGCATCTACTGGCTCCCAACAGCTCACCAGCGCAGATGGGGGTGGTTTGGTTAAGGCGGTCCCGCCTCCACTGTAGGTCCCAGGGGCCAATTCCTGAGGCTCCACCTTCGTGGTTATGGGGAGAAAAATGGTGAACCCCCCAGTCCCTTCTCCTCGAAACAGGTGTCCCAAATCATTCCTTTGGATCTATTCTCACTGTGCCGTGGGTGCAGCCAAGGTGGGGTTTTCCTATGCCCCAATCCCAGCTGCATTCCAAGCTCTCACTCCGTGTGCATTAATGATGCCTCCCGAAATGTAATCCCACAATCCTGGCACTTCAGAGTAGGGGATCAGCTCCTCCTGATGTTGAAGGGGCCCCTGGGATACCACCTAACATGGAGGAAACTTCTTTTGTTTCCCAGCACGGGGATAGGATAGGATCCCTCTCTGGTCCAGGCAGAGGTTTTTCTCTTGTCCAGATACAGTCCCTCATTTCCTCATATGCTCTTTCTCTTCTTGTTTTCTTTCCACAGAAGGGGATCCCTCCCCTCCATGCCTCCGTGTCTCTGCCCATTTTTATCTCCCCCAGTTCTCACTCCACACCTATGAGGCTCTTTCCCTAGTAGACCCCACTTTCTTACATCATACATGAAAATAAACTCAAAATGGATGAAAGACCTAAACATAAGACAGAAAGCCATCAAAATCCTGGAGGATAAAGCAGGCAAAAACCTCTTTGACCTCAGCCGCAGAAAATTCCTACTCAACATTTCTCTGGAGGCAAGGGAAACAACAAAAAAAAACTACTGGGACCTCACCAAAATAAAAACCGTCTGTACAGAGAAGGAAACAATCAGAAAAACTAAAAGGCAACCGATGGAATGGGAGACGATATTTTCAAATGACATGTTAGTTAAAGGGTTAGTATCCAATAACTGGATATAACGAGCAGAATAGGTATCAACTTTTCTTTAAATGTTTGCTATATTTTGCTTGTGAAGCCATCTGGTACTGGGCTTTTGTTTGTTGGGAGTTTTTTGATTACAGATCAATTTATTTGCTGGCAATCTGTCTATTCAAATATTTAATTTCCTTCTGTTTCTGATTTTGTAATTTATTTGTTTCTAAGAATTTATCCATTTCTACCTGGTTGTCCATTTGGTTGGCATATAGTTTTTTTTATCATATTCTCTAATAATTGGTTGTATTTCTTTAGCGTTGTTTTTCATTTCTCCTCTCTCATTTATGATTTTATTTATTTGAGTATTTTCTCTTTTTTCTTGATGACTGGTGAGCAATTTATCAATTTTATTGATTTTTGGTGATGGGGCACCTGGGTGGTTCAATTGGTTAAGCATCTGACTTCGGCTCAGGTCATGATCTCACAGTTCATGATTTCAGAGACTGCATTGGGTTCTCTGCTGTCAGCCCGTTTCA
>NW_027531027.1:62820-63148 GCF_008692635.1 Crocuta crocuta
CCCTCTTCAATCCTCTGTCTCCCTCTCTCTCTTCCCATGCCCCACTCACACACAGACTCTCTCAAAAATAAATTAAAACATTTTTTAAAATGTTATTGATTTTTTCAAAGAACAAGTTCTTGGTTTCATTGATCCAATCTATTGTAATTGTAACTTCTATATAATTTATTTCTGTTCTAAAATTTATTATTTGGTTCATTCTGCTGGTTTTACATTTTGTTTGTTGTTCTTTTCCTTGCTCCTTTAGGTGTAAGTTTAGATCAGCTATTTGAGATTTTTCTTGCTTCATGAAGTTGGCCTGAATTACTATAAACTTCGATCTTAGACC
>NW_027531027.1:63157-75770 GCF_008692635.1 Crocuta crocuta
AGCTCTCTCCCAAATGTCCTCCTTCATGCCCATCTCCCCCCTTCCCCCTCCCCCACCCTTATCAGCCCTCACTTTGTTCTCAGCATTCAAGAGTTTCTAATGGTTTTCCTCCCTCCCTCTCCCCAACTATAGTTTCCACTTCTTCTCCCACATGGTCCTCTGTTAGCTTCCTCCTAATCCACCTATATGNTGGATTATGTTTTTCAAGTGTGGAGTTTGATGAGTTTCATATAGATGTTGGGTAGTAGCCCTTTATCTGATATGTCATTTGCAACTATCTTTTCCCATTCCCTCAGTTGCCTATTACTTTTATTGATTGTTTCCTTGCCGTGTAGAAGCTTTTTATCTTGATGAGGTCCCAGTAGTTCATTTTTGCTCTTGATTCCCTTGCCTTTGGTGATGTGTCAAGTAAGAAATTGCTGCGGTGGAGGTCAAGGAGGTTGGCTCCTTCTTTCTCTTCTAGGGTTTTGATGGTTTCCTGTCTCACATTCAGGTCCTTTATTCACCTTGAGTTTATTTTTATGTATGGTGTGAGAAAATGATCTAGTTTCATTCTTCTGCATGTTGTTGTCCAGTTCTCCCAGCACCATCTTTTAAAGAGGCTGTCTTTTTTCCATTGGATGCTCTTTCCCGCTTTGTCAAAGATGAGTTGGCCATACATTTGTGGGTCAAATTCTGAATTCTCTATTCTATCCCATTGGTCTATGTGTCTGTTTTTGTGACAATACCATACTGTCTTGATGATGACAGCTTTGTAGTAAAGGGTAAAGTCTGGGATGGTGATGGCTCCCATTTTGGTTTTCTTCTTCAATATTGCTTTGGTTATTTAGCATCTTTTGTGGTTCCATACAAATTTTAGGATAGTTTGTTCTAGTTTTGAGAAGAACGCTGGTGCATTTTTGATTGGGATTGCATTGAATGTGTAGATTGCTTTGGGTAGTAATGATATTTTAACAATATTTGTTCTTCTGACCCCTGATCATGGAATGGTATTCCATTTCTTTGTGTCTTCTTCAATTTCCTTCATAAGCTTTCTATAGTTTTCATCATACAGATCTCNAGAGTATCATGTCGTCTGTGAAAAGTGAAAGTTTGACTTCTTCTTTGCCAATTCTGATGCCTTTTGTTTCCTTTTGTTGCCTGATTGCTGATGCTAGGAATTCCACCACTATGTTAAAAAACCGTGGTGAGAGCGGACATCCCTGTCATGTTCCTGATCTCAGGGGAAAAGCTCTCAGTTTTTCCCCATTGAGGATGATATTAGTTGAGGGCTTCTCATAGATGGCTTTTATGATCTTTATGTAAGTTCCTTCTATCCCANATTTTCATTTCCTGATTGACACATTCATTGTTTCATAGTATGTTATTTAACCTCCATGTATTTGTGGGAGTCCAGATGTTTTCTTGTGGTTGACTTTTATTTTCATAGTGTTCTGATCAGAAAATGTGCATGGTATGACTGCGATCTTCTTGAATTTGTTAAAGCTTGTTTTGTGGCCTCATATGTGATCTATTCTGGAGAAATGTTCTGATTGCACTTGGAAAGAATGTGTTTTTGCTGTTTTCAGGTGTACTGTTCTGGATATATCTTTTAAGTCCACCTGGCCCAGTGAGTCATTCAAATTAATTGTTTTCTTGTTTATATTCTGTTTAGAGGTTCTACTGATGTAATTGGGGTGTTAAAGTCCCCTAATATTATGGTGTTATTATCAATTCATTATTTTAGATTTGTTATTAACTGTTTTTATGTATTTGGGTGTTTTCATGTTGGGTGCATAAGTATTTACATTTGTTATATCTGCTTGATGCATCGTCCTCTTAAGTAAGACAGAGTGCCCTTCTTTATCTCTTATTATATTCTTTGTTTTAAAGTCTGCTATATTCCATATAAGTTTTGCTACTCTGGCTTTTATTTGACCTCCATTAGCATAATAAATGTTTCTCCATCCCCTCACTTTTCATTTTCAGATGTTTTTAAGTGTAAAATGAGTCTTTTGTAGACAGTATATAGATAAATCTTGTGTTTTTTTTTATTTTTTTAAATGTTTTATTTATTTCTAGGAGAGAGAGAGAGAGCGTGAGCAGGGAAGGGTCAGAGAGAGAGGGAGTCACAGACTGAAACAGGCTCCAGGCTCTGAGCCGGCAGTCAGCACAGAGCCCGACGCGGGGCTTGAACCCACGAACCGCGAGATCATGACCTAAGCGAAAGTCGGACGCTTAACCGACTAAGCCACCCAGGCGCCCCAGATCTTGGGTTTTTTTATACATTCTGTCATCCTATCTTTTTATTGGAGCATTTAGGTCATTTATTTTTAATATATTGATACATGTGTATTTATTATTATATTGTTATTTATTTTGTGGTTGTTTTCAAGATTTTCTCTGAATATTTCTTGTTTTTCTCATTTTCATAGTTTCTTGGTTTTCTTTGGTAATATGTTTGGATTTGTTTCTCTTTATTCTTTCCAGTTTTGATATATGGTTATCATTAGGTTTTTGTGTAACCTCTTCTGCATATAGCAGTCTATATTAAGTTGATGGTTAAGTTTGAACTCATTCTTTTTTAAAAGTTTTAATGTTTATTTATTTTTGAGAGACAAAGAGAGTCAGAGCATGAGACGGGGAAGGACAAAGAAAGAGAGAGGCATAGACTCTGAAGCAGGCTCCAGACTTTGGGCTGTCAGCACAGAGCCCAATGTGGGGCTTGAACCCACGAACTGTGAGATCATGACCTGAGCCGAAGTTGGACGCTCAACCAGCTAAGCCACCTAGGTGCCCTGAACCCATTCTTTATTCCCCTCCTCCCCACATTTTGGGTATATATGGTCATATTTTATATCCTTTTATTTTGTGAAATCGTTTTTTAGAGAAATATTCATTTTTACTGCTTTTGTGTTTCCTACCATATAATGGAATATTATTCATCAATAAAAAGGAATAAATTCTGTTTTTTGCAACAACATTGCTAAGGGGGGATGGGTGAAATGGGTATGTGATTAAAGAGTACACCTGCTGTAATGATTAGTGGGTGATGCACAGATTTGTTGAATCAGTGTATTGTACACCTGAAACTAATATAACACTGTATGTTAACTACACTGGAATTAAAATAAAATTTAAGAGTGAAAAAAAAGTGTTAAAAAATAATATGTCCTTCCATACAAATTTTTGGATAGTTTGTTCTAGTTTTGAGAAGTATGCTGGTGCAATTTTGATTGGTATCACATTGAATGTGTAGAGTGCTTTAGGTAGTAATGACTTCTTAACTATATTTATTCTTCCTATCCATGAGCATGGAATNCCTCAGAGCAGTGGTTCCCAAGTCTGGCAATGCATTAGAATCATCAAATATACTGATGCCTGTATCCCATTATTAGAGATTATAATTTGATCTGAGGATGAGGTCTGAGCTTTTAAAACAACCTTTACAATTCCGATGTGCAGACAAGTTTNTGAAAGCTCACAGAATACATAGTTTACTTTTCTTGCAAGTCTGGTTCACCAAGAAGGGGACTGGTAAATGAGACCGTGTGCTAGGTTCAAGAGAGCCTGGAAGTCTCATCTTGGTCTGTTTCCTCATCTGTAAAACTAGCATGACCACATTTAGGTTATAAAATTGACATGTTTTGTAAGCCATAAAGTACTTCCCAACAGCTTTTGTACACACATACACTCCAGCCTCACTTCACACTCCACTTCCCACTGCCTTTTGCAAATGGCTCAAGGTAATTTCTATGACCTTTATTGGAATTGCAATTAGTAGTAGGAAAATGGAAAGCCTGAAGGACTTCCCAACAAGTAAGCAGGACAGGGCCTGACTATCCCAGGAGGAATCTAGAGATATAAACCATCCTTCACAAGCAATTCCAAAGCCCCAAGTCCAAATGAGTCCAGAAGCATCACATGATCAACGCAGGGCCCATCTGCACTAGAAAAGTTGACCTGCAGCTCTGGAAACTATGTAGGCAATTAAGTCAGACAGTCCTGTCCCTTGGATAGTATATTTTTAAGTCTATTGTCTCCCTTCTAAAATGAGGATGGTAATATCCACTCTCCATAGGACTAAAATGAGGATGAAATGAGACCAGGATTGGAAGGTTGTCTACAGAATGGAAATTACAGTGAATATCTTACAGCCACCCACTATATACTACATACTACAATAAGATATCAAATCACAGAGAAAGACTTCCTAACATTTATTGGCACTGAAATAGAACATGGGTTGAGCATAAACCCCTCCAAAAATTTTTTAAAACCCCCAAAAATATACACACACAAAATCCTGAATACAAAATCTAAACTTTCTTCCCAACCTCCCTGTGGGTGGGTTATTGCCCTTAAGGCAGCTAAACTGCCCTACAATTCCAGGTTGAATTTAGGCAATATGGGGCATATCACCAAGAGAGTGTCAATATAATTCACAGCAATGCACATAAGACTCTCCAAGGTCAGGCAGAATGGAATCAGGGAGGGATCAAAGCCAAGGGATCTGGAGTAGGGGCATTGCATGGAAGGAGCTTGGAACTGAACTCTTGGGAGAAGGCAAAATAAAAACAATAAAAGAAATACCAAGTACTTTAAGAATGGACTGTATGACCTATAGTGACAGGTAACATCACTAATACTGAAAGCTTCTTACAATAATGTTTCTGGCAAAATATTCTTTTATAATATAGTATATGCTTCCCAGGTGTGGGGAATGGTATGGGAATGAGACCAAAATGGTCTTTCCTCAAGACTATATTATCTTCTAAGGGTGCATTAGCAAGAAACACAGAACTCGATGTTGATTAGATGCCACTAGAATATATAATACTGGTAAAAGAGAGAGAGCAAGCGAGCGAGAGCAAGAGCAAGAGAGAGAGAGAGTGAGAGCACACAGGAAACAGAAAGAGGAAGTTACTCCTGGGTTGATAGAAAGAGGTTGGAGTGTAGAAGGGACCAGGCCAGAGCCCCCAACATCTCTCTGGTTTACAACTTCAAGGGACAGCACAGCTGGTGGCAAGACCTGGGAAGAAGTTTGTTAAACAGAAACAGGGCCCAGTCATCACCTTGGAGGGGGTGAGGGAAAGGAGTTATTAGGGATCTCAGGGGGTCAAGTAAACAGTGGGATCCAAGCCAAAGGCTTTTCTCACCACAGTCAGCATCTTCTACCCACTCACCAATTGAAACAACTGGCATCAAGCTCCAGGGCTCACCATTCTAAGGTGTGGATAGCCCTGAAAAAGGAGTGTTGGCCCACATTGCTCTGATGGAAGCTCTGATGAAAGAAGTGGTCTCAGAACCCTGGCAGAGAAAATGCTGAAGCCCAGTGTGAACATTTCCTCTCTTTGGCAAGAGTCCTGGATAGGACTGGCTAGGTTTTTGGGTAGCTATCCCTACCATTCTAGATGGAGGGAATTTGGGGATTGGGTTTGGGAGGGGCAGATCCCAAGAAGGAAGGATATACCTCCACCCATAGAACTCACTTGAAACAAGCCTAGGCTCCTACAAGGCATTGGAGTAGGATATCCTATCCAGCCTTGCCTGAAGAGAATGGCCAACAGCCTTCTAAGATGTTGGTGAAGTCTCTTGAAGGTACTGTCTCCTCCCATCTCACCATGGAAAGAAACTGAATTTCTAAACTCAGGGATAAAACTTATTAGAACTGAGTTTGTAACAGATTCCATCGGAAGGTATAGAGAAGCATGACTGAACATCTTTTTAGTTCCCAATCATTATAAAGCCTAAATAATAACTCTAGATGAAAGGAGAATTGGAAGGTCTAATCCTATGTCATTTGACATCCTACAGCATATACCCAGGGCCATGCCTCCTTTCCTAAACCCTGTGATGCTCTGCAAATCACAGGACCCTGAGAAGGAAGTCAGTTGTGTGGCAGGGATTTAGGGGTTATTTTTCAATCAATACCACACTTGACTCCTACAAAACAACAGTACATGTGGGGGTATTTCTCAAATCAAGTGGGAACTGCCTCTGAGCTAGGGAAGTGGTCTCTTCCTGTAAGCTAGATTAAATGGGACAGAGGGAAAAGAGGGTCCAATTGGCACCATGGTGGGTCATTTATTTGTCCAAGGAAGTGAGTAGGAGCTGAGGGGCTAGGTTTGGTCCCATGGCTGCACTGAATGCTTGGCATGACTCCAGGGCTGCTCTAGTTAGTGGCTTCAGCACAGTGTGAGTTAGGCAAGAGTATAGGAGTAGGGGGCAAGGAAGAAGGAAGGAGGGGTTCCTACAGGTAGGGTGACCATTACATGGACTCAAATTCATCGATGCGCTGCTTGGTATTGCCCTGCCGGATCTGACGCAAGGTCTTGTATTTATCTCTGCCAAGTCGCATGTTCTCAGCATGTATCATGTCATTTGCAGTCTTCTTGGACTCATCACGGGCATTGGCCAGTTCTGAAGTAAGGGCCTGTAAGGGTATAAGGGGATGAGGGGTTAATGGCTTACTCTAACTTTACCTTCCCTTATTTAACCAGATTCTCTCTCTCTTCCCCTGCCCCCCCTCAACACACACCCTTTCACCCATCTCTTTCTATACACTAACACACACACATTTTGGAGTTCCATTTTCAGCCCTGTTGGGACTGCAGTTGAGCAAAAATAAAACACCACCCCACAAACTTAGGGGACCAATCAATTGATGGCAGGTATTCTCTAAGAGTAGAACAATGGTAGAAATTGGGTTAAGGTATTTTCTGAATACAAAAGGTAAATGGAGTAAGGGGCAAAAAGAAAAAAAAAAAAGGAAAAGGGGGCCAAGGTCTGATGAGTAAGTGATGGGTACCTACCCTTAATTCCCTGATTTGAGAAAGGCTCAGCCTCACATACTCCACTGAGACAGGCTCCTCTACCTAACCCCCATGATGATCTAGGGAATGCACATGGTATCTTTGACCCTTTGGCCCTGCCTGGATACCTTCAGGTGCTTCTGAACACGCTCATTCTTCTCTGCCTCTGTGGTACGTTCCTCCTCACTGCGGTCCTTGGCCATGGCATCAGCCCGCAGGTCAGCACTGGCCTCTGCCCCATTCTCATCCTGCTCATCCTGCTCATTCTCAGCAGGCTCGGCTACATGAGGTGTACTCATAGCAGTCTTCAGCTCAGCACGGGTCTTCTCCAAATCTTCTTGTACCATCTGAGCCTGTCCAGTTAACAGAGGGAAAGAAGGATCAGCAGTCAGACCAGGATAACTTGTGGCATCCTACATCTGCATAGAATAGCCCATCAGGAAGCAGGCACCAGGTAGGGCAGGTCACTTTGTCTCTCTTTAGTTTCTGTAGCAGTATAATAGGAGCAATTTACTAATGTCCCTGGTGTACTAGAGAATTCTAGGAAGTATTTAAGAAAGGCTTGAGCTCTTTCTCCCATGATGCCTGCTGTCAATGAGGGATAGAAGGGGTAAGGAGCCCAAATCTGAGGAATTTAAGGAACTGAAACTTATGCATATAGTACTATTTCACATAATGCTTGATCTGGGCACTGCATCTCACCTTCTGCTGCCATTCCACAGCTTCACTTTCTTTCTTCTGTCGAGCCATCTCCAGCTGGGAGATTCGAGCTGTCAACTCTGCCATTTCCAAGGCCTATGGATAAGTTGGGAGGTTGTGAGAGCTGAGCCTTCTGGTCCTCAAGCCCCAGGTATCTTCAACACCAGTTCCCCTGGGGAACCAATAGGGAACCTGATGTTCCACTTGCATGCTTTCCTGGAGGCTGTTTTTACCACACCTCCTCTAGGAACCATGGAGGACCACTCCTATTTTCAGATATATTATTTTACTAACTCCAAATCATTTCCATATAAGTCAGAGATTCCTACCTAGACTATAGACGTCCTGAAGACAAACATGTCATTTCTCTCTTCCTCATCTCTCTCTCTCTCTTTCTTCACTGTCTCCTTCCCTCCTTTTCTATCTCCTCCATCTCTATATATCTTACATACACTACTGCCCACTGCATAGTTAGGGCCTGCTTTGGAGATCACTGTATCACTGCCTAAAGTGCCAGACCCTTTCTTGTTTTCCTAGAATTCTCAGGGTTTCCACTAAGATCCCTCCCAGGACAAGTATAGAAAAGACACTATAGTGTCACAAGAATATCTGAACAAGGGAAAAAGCTTATGCACACCCTCATACTTTGGACAAATCTCCTAGAGGAAGCTTCCCTCTACTAATTAGGTCTTAGTTCCTATACTGTCACTCCAAACAGTAGAGGGGAAGAGCATATATCAAGGAATTTGGGCCACAGGTTCTTTATTTCTGAGTCACAGAACCCTTGGAAATATGATAAAAGTAAGGATGCCAAGCCTTCTCCCCCCAAAAAATGCATAGACACATAGTTTTACATATGATTTTAGAGAGCAAACTCTTCAGAGAGAGGCAAAAAAATGGGTTCTCATCCTTATTCAGTGACATTGTGTGACCTTTGACAAGCCTCTTAAACCTCTCTGAGCCCTAATTTCCTTATCTGGGCATAGTATCCCATATGGGTTAACCTCATAGGGTTGTTGGTAGAGGAAATAAGACAGTAAGAGGAAAGGAAAAGTTGCTAGAATAGCTTGTAACACATAGGCAGTCAATTAAGTGTGAATCCCTTCACTTCTTTCCTCCCTCCCTTTCCTTTGTCAGGTCATAAGCTCAGATTCCCAAGGGCTAAGAAAGTAGAATAAAAGTAAGGGTTAGGGAAGACAGTTTGCAAAGCTTTCTGGGCCACACCAGTGACTTGCTTTTGAATAAGCTATCTGCTAGGGGCCCATAGACTGGCACCCTACTGGAAGAAGCCAGCCCTGCAGGCAGGAGTAACTGAATAGGTAGGCAGGCAGGGAAGAAAACTCAGGTACCACAATCCTAGCCCATTTTGTAGCTTTACCAGCTGTTCCTGGGTCTTCTTCTGATCCTGGGAGGCCTGCAACAGGGCCTCCTTGGCCTCTTCAGCTTCTTGACGCTCTTTGGCAAGTTTTTCAGCCTCGCTCTGGGCACGCTTCCGCTCCTGCTCAAGCTCCAGAGCCCTGCGGGTCTGTTCTTCCAGTTCTGGAAAGAGAAGAAGGGGGAAAAGTGGTGAAGAGTGCAGAGATGAAGAAGGAATACGTAGTTTCCTTCCTGGAAATGCTTCACCCCAGAACATAGCTGGCACTCTTCCTCTTGCCCCATCTTTCACCTATCTGTAGCTATTTGGATTATATACCCTGATCCTGCAACTCAGGTAGAAGGGTCTCCAGTTCATAGAGTCAGGCTCTAGGAAATCCCAGTCTCAGAAATGACTCTAAGCCTCACCATGTTGAGCCTTCTTAGTCTGTTCCTCGATCTGCTTCAGTCTCTCCATCAGTTCCTCCTTTTCCCGTTCAATCTTCTCCTTCTCTTTTTCTGCCATTTCACGCTTCTTCTTCTCATTTTCCAGCAGAGCACTAAGAAAAGAGAAAGGATGGAGTAGAATATCAAGGTTACATGGAAAGGCCCACGTCTCCCTGGCCTTGGATCCTCCATGAGCCTCTGAAATCTTAGGCTTCTAATGCCTGCTTCCTGGGGAAAGGGATGCCTGAGACTTAAAGGAGGAAGTGTTGTCCCTGTATAGCTCCCTCTCTCTCCCCATCCCAGGATGGCTTCATATCTTTGTTTTATATAATTTGACACCGTTGAGAAATTTCTGATCCAGCCCCAGCATCCACTCCAGTTATACAGAACCTACCGTTCCATCTGTTTCTGGTGTTTCTCCTCCCGGGCCTGTGCCTTCATCTGCTGCACCTCAATAGTGTCAGGTTTGCGGCGGCGCATGTATAGTTCATGGTTCCCCATGCACAGGGCCAAGATACGCTTGTTAATCCGCAGCCGGGGAGCATAGAAGACAAAGTCCTGATGAGAAACCAATAATCAAAATGAGTTTGAAGGGACAGTTGAAGATAAGCTTTTGTCTTTTGAAAAGCTAAGTCCAAAAGCATAGGAAGAGTTATTTAGCCCAATTTTCTCATGTTACAAATAGGAAAATTAATTATCAGAGTGGTGAAGTGACTTGCCCAAGGTGACATAGCAAGCTAGCAGTAGACCCAGGACTAGATCCCAAATTTTTTGACTCTGAAAACCACCAAACTACAATTTCTTTAAACTTTTGCTTATGAAAGCATCCTAAAATACCCTTAGTCTAACTGAAAGATAGGAACTGACTATATCTGCTAATTAGGGATCCTGCTGAATCTGCACAATAAGCTGGTGAGTTCAGTATGGGTGGCTGGACTGTTTCTGTAATCTCTTAAAAGCATATCCCAGACACAGCCCCTTAAATCATTTTTGAATAAAACAAGTTGTAAATACATACATGAATACATAAATCTCCTGAACGCTGACTGTCCTGGCTGTCCCTTTTTAAAAATAAGCCCTTAATCTTAGCTGGCTTTGTTACTTAAGTTTTTCTTATGAAAGTTGAACACAGTAGCAGTTTCAATAACTCCCCCCACCAACACACAAAAATGAAAACCACGTGAGTCTGAGTTTGTTAATACAGATACCACTGGACCAAGGTTATCAGATAATGGATTAACTACTAGCTCCTCTGCCACTGAACCCAAACTACTACTGTCTCATATATTTCAGTGTGCAGTGGAAGGAGCTCAGGCTCTAGAGATCAAATAACCCAGGTTTACCATTTTTAGCTGTGTGATCTTGTGCAAATCACTCCATCTCTTTGAACCTCAATTTCATCAGTTATAAAATTGGTATGCTACTACTTAACTGGCAATGCAGTTGAGGGTTAAATGAGATAACATATATAAAGTGTCTAACAGCAGAAGTTAAGAGACTTCAGGGCTGGAGAAGAATGGTTGAGCATCTGGCTCAGCATGGCCATTAACCTTTTTTGAACATGAGGTACACCTAAAGAGGAGACTCTTTTGTTTTCTATCCTACTCCCGATCACCAGCTTTCCAGTCTTATCAGCCACAGGAAATTGAATGGGTGAAAACTATAGTGAGAATATTAAAGGAATGAATGGACCCAAAGCCTTTTCTTTTTCTTGGGTTGCTCTGGAGATAAGTCTTGAGAGGACAGCAGCAAAGTTATAACAAAAAACAAATTTGGAGAATCATCTTTGGATCTGCACTTTTGACTCTGTTCTTTCTTTACAATTAAAAATAAATCAAGTACACAAATAATTTCACTTTCTGGATCCTAGATGCTTTGAAAAATAAGATACAGTCTCTGTTCCACCCCTAGAGCATCAGGGCAACAGAAGACAGTGGCTATGAAGCAGCATTTATACTACCTATGGCTCTCCCTCATCCATGCTTCTCCTGAGATACAGGTAGCAGGGTGACACCAGCTACAGGATGCCTCTTAGCCATGTCTTTGCATCAATATCCCCTTCCAGTGTCAATCTCCTTTTGTGCCTCATTTTTGGAACCCCCAAAAACAAAAGCCAGGAAAATGAGAGCAAGATACAATGATATTGCTCCTAGCATTATCCAGGTCTTGGCAAGTACCTGTCTTGGCCAGTAGGAGGAATCACTTACCGGGGCTTTTTTGTCAATGGGCTTGATGACAAATTTCTTGTCGTTGAAAGAAATGTTTCTGATTTCACTCCAGGGAAAGCCTATCTTAGGAGTCAATCTGTAGAGAACAAGAACATCAGGACAAGGGAAAGACAAGAAGGACATAGAGGGTTGGTGGTTTGCCTTCCACACTCCCAACTTCTTCCTTAAGGAGGTAGATCCAGTGTTATCCTATGCCACCAGGTCAGATGTTAGTATTAAGGTGCACAAAAGACCTCCTCATTCCATACCCAACATATTTTTCCTTGTCCCAAAATTTGAGGGTTTTTTTTTTTTTGTATTTTTTGTTGAGGCATGGACCTTATAAAAATCTCTCACAAGAATCGCCAGTCTTATTTTATTGGGAGTCTTTCTCTCGAGGTTGTAACAGCTGGGGAGATGTAAACAATGAGCTCTAAGATTCAGAAATTACATGAACAATAATTTATCATATCCATCCTCACCAAGGGCAAACCAAGCAGGAAAAATAAGCAAGTGAGATATGTCTGTAGCAAGAGGGATTAGAAGCCAAAAGGCATTTAATCGTTATATTGGAATGTGATTAATTATAAATCCTCACAAGCTAGGTTCTAGGCTAGTGCTGTCCAATGGAAATATAATGAGAACTACACACGTAATTTTAAATTTTCTAATAGCCACTTGAAAATAAGTAAAAAGAAATAGGTATAATTAACTATAATAACAGTTCATTTAACTCAGTATATCCAAAATACTATCATTTGAACATGTAGATTAAAATAAAAAATACCAATGAGACATTCTACATTCTGTTTTTCACACTAAGTCTTCAAAGTCTGGTGTATAGGTTATACATATAGTATATCTCAATTCAAGAGTAGCCACATTTCAAGTGCTTAATAGCCATATGTGGCCAGTGACTACTATAGTGGACAGTGCAAGTCTAGCCAACACAAGATCTAGAGGCCTGGGAGGTTGTACAAACATTTGGGCTGATCTAAACTAGGTAGAAAAAGGTGGGACCCAGGTGAGACCCAGAAGAGACCCAGGAGATACAGTCCTACTTCATGATGAGCCCTAGGTGTCAGAGTGGCTCAAATAAACTAAGGTACCTCT
>NW_027531027.1:75820-77187 GCF_008692635.1 Crocuta crocuta
AACTAAGGTACCTCTGAGCTATACCTGTCATTCTGCTCATAGATGTTAAGACCTAGGGCATCGACCCCCAGCCACAGCTCTGAGCCTTTCTTGTTCTTGATGCTGAAGTAGTTCACACCATACATCTCCAGGTCCTGGGCAATCTTCAGATACTCTAGGACAGCATCTTCCCTAGATAACAGATATGAGGGTGTTACAGAGGGCAGTTTGTGAATCAGACCCAGGAAGATAGTCTCCTTGTTCTACATTTCTGACAAGAATGTTCTTAGCAAAGACCAGATGGTGTGGTGATGGCAAAATAATAAGATTTGTTCCTGAACTAGACAACACCCAAATGATTTGCCATGTTTAGAGAGCTCCTTCCCCATTTCTTTGTTGGCAAGAAGCCCCTGGGACACCATAAGCTCTCTAGGAATACTGAGGTCCCTTCCATTTCTTTATGGTCAAAACTGTTTAGGCTAACAGTTGCCATCATTCACAAAAATGATCCTGATTTGCCTTCTGTCTCTACTTTCCCCTATAGATTGCATTCCTATCAGTTTCTCTCCAACATCCTCCATTGCCCCTAGTCTTTTGCCTCTTTTCCCTCAGAACCTACTCTCCTTCTCCCTAAAGAAGCAGTAGAACCCATAGTTTTTAGGGCAGGCTTACCTGAGCATGCCTCGATGTTCTTCATGCCAGACTTGGATCCGCTCCTCCCATTGGTCCTTGTTGAGTTTATGCTGCTCCAGGACCCTGTAAACACAACAGATAATAGTTTCAAGCACAAAATCCAAATGCAGGAGTAAAGGGGGGCCCACTTAGCTCTCTGCAGAGTTGATGCAAAGAAATATGGAAGTCAGCTCACTGAGGTCATACTGGAAGTAGATTGAAATTACAGCAGGAGATATTAGTTAGACATAGAGAACTGCCTGAGATGTAGGGGGATTACAATAATTGTGGAAAAGAAAGACAATGGAAACACCTTCCTTTGTAGTTTTAACCAAAAAATTCAATACTAAGGGGGTACCTGGGTGGTTCAGTTGGTTAAGTGTCCAACTCTTGATTTCAGCTCAGGTCATAAGCTCACATTGTAAGATTAAGCCCTGTGTCAGGCTCTGTGTTGGAGCCACTTAAAATCTTTTCTCTCCATCCCTCTGTCTCTCTCTGTCTTTCTCTGTCTCTATCTCTGTCTTTCACTCTGTCTCTGTCTCTCTGTCTCTCTGTCTCTCTCTCTCACACACACACACACACACACACAAACACACACTAATATGTTGTGGTCTTCAAGCAGGGCAGTAATATATCAAGAGTCCGTGCTGACTTGAGAGGCTAAGAGTCAGGACACTCCTAGATTTCTGTGGGACCAATAGTTTATGTATATGATA
>NW_027531027.1:78236-92330 GCF_008692635.1 Crocuta crocuta
AGTTTTTGTTTATGAGAAAATTGCTCAAGTCTGATGAGCCTTGTGATCAGAGAACTGAGCCCAAATGACTTTGGAAGAAACTAACAGGCTCAACCTCCCAGATCAACTACATCATAAACAAGACGTTTTAATTTTGTTAATGTTTATTTATTTTATTTTTTTTATTTTTATGAGTTTTTATTTTTATTTTTAATAGTTTATTGTCAAGTTGGTTTCCATATAACACCCAGTGCTCATCCCCACAAGTGCCCTCCTCCATGCCCATCACCCCCTTCCCCTCCCCCCTCCCCCATCAGTCCTCAGTTTGTTCTCAGCATTCAAGAGTGAAAGAGAGAGAGGAAGGGGCAAAGAAAGAGAGAGGGAGACACACAGAATTAGAAGCAGGCTCCACGCTCTGAACTGTCAGCACAGAGACTGATGCAGGGCTCAAACCAACAAACTGCGAGATCATAACCTGAGCTGAAGTCAGATGCTTAACCAACTGAGCCACCCAGGTGCCCCCAGACTTGTTTTAAATGTGCCATCTCAGACATTAAAGCAGTGACTCGGGTAGAGTTCCAGGGAACAACCACTATCCCTAATACTTTCAGGTAGTTGTGCATATGCTACAGCTCCAATGGGACTGAGGATCCCAGAGTCAAGAACTTTCCCTCTCATCCAAAAGCTTATGAAAATGGCCACTGGATGCAGTAGGGGAAAAAACTGGGTTAAAAATTCAAAAGACTAGGGTTCCAGGTCTGGTTCTGCTTCAAATGAGCTGTGGGAGATCTGGCAAATCAGAATAAGCATCCCTGCTTTATTTCCTTAGCCAGAAAATAAGAATAATGCCTGCCGTATTCATTTTATGTGTTGTTGTGATGCTAAAACTAAAATAATCAGTGTTTGAGAGCATTCATCTTCGAAGTTTATAAAAGCAGAAAGCTCTGTACACTGGCAGCCAATGTTAAAAGACTGTTGGCGCTCCCCCACATCCCTGGCTTGGGTATTTCTCTCTCCTTCCCCTGTGAAACTATGATACAAAAGGTTTAAATCAGTAAAAATGATTGAGAAAATCAAACCAGGATAGGATATGTCAATCCATTTCTGGTAATGTAATGTATACAATCACCTGTTTCCAGAGTAAAGAAGTTCTGTAATCAGGAGGAAAAAAGCTTTTTATTTTGAGAGTCAGAGAGACAATAGGGTATGGTGCCATATGCAAATATGTCTCCCTGAGGAACATAAGATGGTCTTCAGACAAACCCTAGTGGAAAGGAACAGATCTGGAAGCCCCTGTGTAATAGAAATTGGTCAGCCATGGACTGCAGCCCCCATCCAGCGAAAGGCTTTATCACTTTACCTCTGCGGCAGCAGCTTGTCCCCAGCCAAGTAACCAGACTTGTGGACTTCCTTATTGAAGTCACCATATTTAGACTGTACAGCATAGGAGGCCAGAAGCACAGCAGTCTCAGGTGGGCAGTAAATATCATCGTTAAGAATGCCCTCCTTCACTTGCAGGAAGAACAGGCGCTGGGTGATGTCCTGGATCAATTCCTCAGATACATCCTCAGGGTAGAACTTGGCCCGGAACTTGAAGAGTAGGGGGCTTTCCTTCCGCACATCCTGGGCAGTCACCTGGGAATAATAAGAGGTTATGGGCTCTCAAAAAAATAGATTTTGGCTGTAGGGTGGGAAGAGACACTGAAAGACCATCAACTGGGGATCCCAAAGAGCCAGATGGCAACTGTTCTGGTAATTCAGAAAAGACACATTGCTTTCACTTGGGGACCCAATCCCATGTCTGTAATTGCTTCCTTTGTGGGTTTGTTCCTGAAATGACTTACAACCCACTAATGATCATAAGACTTCAAGCTCCCACCATCTGACAGTATATCCAACTGCCCCCCAATTTTGAGGTTAGGCTTAAGAAAGCTCCTCTTTTAAGTATCCCTCAACATCATAATTTAGCAATATAAAAACCAGTATGGGTCATTGAGCCCTGGGAATAGGCTAGGCAAGATAACAAACTAGTATGCTTTTTAAAGCTTGAAATTGGCTCTTGAGAACTCCACATTTGCCCAGAAAATGTCTCCACTCCTTGGGAAAAGAAAACTTTTCCAGCAGAAGGTGGGACACCTATCTCCTAGACACAATCAGAAACACAAGCCACAGGATATTAGAAATCCAAGGACAAATTTAAGAAGTTTGAGGATACTGAGATGGAGGACCACCATATTAATGCAGAGATACTGCCTGGAGGTGACGAGCTTGAATGGTCATATACTCAAATCACTTCATCTGGAGTTGGACTAAGATAGAAAATGAAGAAAGAATGGGTTAAATAGGTGATGGGTATTATGGAAGGTACTTGTGATGAATGATGTAAATATATGTAATGATGAATGTAAATGATGTATCACTGAATTCTTCATCTGAAAATAATATTGCACTGTAATTTAAATAAGAACTTGGAGGGGAAAAAAAGATATGTGCTAATAAACTTACGTGTAGATGCCTATGGGTGAAAATAGATAACAAGAAAGAGGGAAGCATCTGTATGGAGGTTAGGTATCAGTCGACAGGTGGAGAAGGGACAAGATAAGATTAGAAGACCCTCAAGATTCTTTCCAGTTCAAGAGTCAGTGACTCTCTTTTAAACAATCCTCCTAAAGCCATTGAGTTTGGCAAGAAAAAGTAGGATGCTAATCCCCTCTTGAAAAGCCATTAATAGCTGTGATCTAAAACAAGTAAAAGTTTAAGACAGAGCTTCCAGGAAAAAAGTAATGGCCTTTTCCTCCTTGGAGACTGGCCATTCTCATTGATAGAAGTTAATGTGGAGACACAGCAAGAGCTCTGCCTTGGCTGAATCCTCTGCCTTTATTCTGATCTAGTGGTCAATGGACCACCCAGTGAAAAACACAGCCCAGGTTTGCCAGCTAGCACATGTTACCCCATGAATAAGATATAATGGATAAATGAATTCCAAACCCAACAATGGGGTAAGCAGTTACCTTCTTATTGAGTTTCAGCCAAGTGGAGAAACTTTTAGTGTCCTGGTATTGCAGACCAAAGAACCAAACTTCCCTCAGGCCAATGGTTTTCACCACCTAGAAGAAGAAACAAAAAGCAACAACTGATTGAATGCCTACTCTGTGCCAGGCACAGAAGACACAAAAGTCCAACATGGTCCCTGACTTTTTTCCCCAAGTTTTTATTTAAATTCAAGTTAGTTAACATATAGTGTAATATTGGTTTCAGGAGTGGAGTTTAGTGACTTATCATTTACACAATAACACCCAGGGCTCATCACAAGTGCTTCCTTAATGCCTATCAACCATTTAACCCATCCCCCCACTCACATCTGCCCTAGCAACCCTCAGTTTGTTCTCTATAGTTAAGAGCCCCTTATAGTTTGCCTCCCTCTCTGTTTTTCTATTATTTTATTTTCCCTTCCCTTCCCTGATGTTCATCTGTTTTGTTTCTTAAATTCCACATATGAATAAAAATCATATGATATTTGTCTTTTTACGACTGACTTATTTCGCTTATCATAATATACTCTAGCTCCATCCACAGTGCTGCAAATGGCAATATTTCATTTTTTGATGGCTGAGTAATACTCCAGTATATATATCTATATATCTGTATATGTATCTATATCTATCTATCTATATTCATATCTATCACATGTTCTTGCTCCATTCATCAGTGGATTGGTCCCTGATTTTACTTTTTTAAAGTTTTTTTTAAAATGCTTATTTATTTATTTTGAGAGAGACAGCACAAGTGGGGGAATGGCAGGAAGAAAGGGAGACAGAGAATCCCAAGCAACCTCTGCACTGTCAGCACAGAGTCCAACATGGAGCTCGAACTCACGAAACCATGAGATCATGACCTGAGCAGAAACTAAGAGTTAACAAACTGAGCCACACAGACGCCCCTGGTCCCTTACTTTAAAGTATATAAGGTGTCCAAGGTCTGACAAGGACATACACTTGAGCAGCAGCCACGAAATGATGTCAGCATCTCTTTTGCAGAAGGCACTTCTGCTGAGGTTGGGAACAGGTCTGTTACTTATAACCACTGCCACACATAAAAAAACTTTATAACCATTATCTCCTTTGATTTTCACAAGCCCTATGATATATTTACAATTATCCCCATTTTATAGTGAAAATAAGGTTGCAAGAAGTGAAGGTTCAGTTAGTGAGTAGCAGAGTCAGGTCTGTTTGACTACAAACCCATTCAAATCCAGTGCTTCTGCCACTTCTTCCCTCTATGATATTATGTGTCTTTCCACTCCCAGGATGAATTAAAGGCTGGAAGTAGAGATTGTTGGTGTAAGTCCTATACCTTGTTCTCCTGGATTTCTCCTTTATCTTTAGCAAGTAGGAATATGCCAACACTCTTAACTGAGTCCCATTTACAATGCCCAAGAAATAAAGTTTGGGGAGACATAACAGGCATTGTGGTATCTCTATACTCCAAAGATATGCTATGTCTGGGTGCTTTGATGCTTCTTTCCAGCCATGATTAGAGGATGTTCATGATTCCCCTTACCACTCACACAGGTTGAGAATAGGAAAGAGGGTAGGAGGGGCGCCTGGGTGGCTTAGTCGGTTAAGCGTCCGACTTTCGCTTAGGTCATGATCTCGCGGTTCGTGGGTTCGAGCCCCGCGTCGGGCTCTGTGCTGACTGCCAGCTCAGAGCCTGGAGCCTGTTTCAGTCTGTGACTCCCTCTCTCTCTGACCCTCCCCTGCTCACGCTGTCTCTCTCTCTCCTAGAAATAAATAAAACATTTAAAAAAAAAAAGGAAAGAGGGTAGGAACATGGTGAGTACCTCAGTATGTATAGTAGCTAGAGGGCCCCTTGTGATGTGGGCCTCTTGGCTGAGCAATGGGCAGGAAATGGAGGGCAGCCAGGAGATGGGGTTTGTTTTCCAGTCCCTGACTTTCACATGTTAATGGTTTTGGCTGGCAGTTGAACTCCAGAATACCCATCACTGGAGATGGAGGCAATAAATTTGAGCCACATCCTAATAGGTTATGCTGACTACCTTCTTATTTTTTTTCTTTTTCTTTTCCTTTAGGCGTGGGCAGGGGAGATAGGAGAGTGAGGTGAAGAAACTTACCTGGAGATAGAAAAAGGAAAGAACACAATATTTCTAATGTACTTCCTTGTGAATAAATCATATCTTCCCTCAAAACACAGACACACACACACACACACACACACACACACACACGTACACACTTCCACTATATCCACAAAGTTTCTACTATGCACCCAAAGCCAGCCCCCAAAGTCACTCTGAAAGCTTACAATCTAGAGCTTCAGAGGCCCTAAGGAAAAAGTATCTCATATCTATTAAGCAACTATTATGTACCAGATACTGAACACTGAACAACCCTGAGATAGCTATTATATCCATTTTATAAATGAAGAAACAAAAGCTTAGGGGGCAACCGGCCTACAACCATAGAGCCTAGACTAGAATCCTGATGTGTATGATGCTAAGATCTTTCTTTTCTAGCATGCCCTCTTTTAATTACAAGGACTCATAGGGGCTTAGGAGCCTTGGGGTTCTCAAGTGACTAACTGCCTTGTCTCTCTTTTGCCCACACAGCCCATCAAGTTAATGAGCTTTGACCATCTCTGCATCTAGATATAGTTTCTGGCTTTCCCACTAGGTTCAATCAACAACCACTTTGGAGAGAAACCATATATATCCCCATGTCATCAACTTTCATTGCTCACTGGGGCATGCATGGTGGTCACCCTTCCCTTTCATAGCTTGAATTGGGCATCAAGAAACCTGAGTGAAAGTCTCACCTGTCTCTAATTTGCTAAATGATCCTAATGCAGCATATTTCCCTCTCTGGGACTTAGCTTCCTCATCTATCCAGCTTTCCCATCTACTACAATTCGTGTAGCTTGAATAGCCTCTTTCTTACCTCAAGTTCATTCTACTAATAAGGTTTATTTGTAAATGACTAAGAAATACTGTCCCATTTTCCACATACCTCTTGCTGACTTGGGTAACTAGGAACATGTTTAGAAAAGAAAAGTTGTGGGAAAAATGGGTTGAGGAATGATCAAAAGACTTCCAGGATTCAAAGGCAAGGTGAGTCTCTGAGCCCAAGTAAATAGGCAATAGGAATTGCATAAAGGTTTTAGATGGAGAATACAAAATGCTCATGTTGAAATGTGATATTGGCTTTTTTTCCAGAGGATAGAGGGGGAACATGGACAGAAAATATTATTTAAAGCACTATTATCTCATCTTAGATCTAAGATAGAGCCCAATTAACAGTTCTGATGATTTTCACAGGGTTGCAGAAGAATAGTAGGTCCAGATGCAATGTGTGGGAAGAAGTAAGTCAGCCCCAAGAGAGAGACACACACTGAAGATGCAGAAGATAGGTCATTAGGGCCAGGAGGCTAGGTCATGGGGTGATAGACTGGGATAGAACTGGTAAGGCAACAAGTTGTGTCTACCAACTGTAGAGGCTCAGAGACACCAGAATTAAAAGGGAGTAAAGCAGGTACAGACTACTTAGCCAGTTGTAGAGGTCCCAGGAGTGAACTCATTAGCCTTGTTTTGTACCACATTGTTTGTTTCACTAGAAGGATGGGTAAGGGTGTAATAAGAGGAAGATCACTAGACTCAAAATAGTTCTGGGATCTGGAGTATCTCTGAGGTGAAGTTGGACAAATAACAGCTAAAGTGATATCAAAAAACAAAAACAAAAATATTTCAGGATCAGTAGGGAATTTTAATCTCTCTGAGCTCTGCCGTTTCCTTTATGAACACAGAGAAATCAGATTCATATAAATTTTCCATTTCCTTAGGCTCCAGGGGTTTGGAGAGATGAGCAATATCTCTCAGCCTCCAATGAAATCCCAAAGTGAGGAAATGAGGGTGTGGAGGGAAGGAAATATGATCTAAAGTCAGAATTCAGACTGAAAAAGAACAAAGGATAAAAGAGATGACCCCTGGACTCTAGGCTATAAGGAAATCTCCAACTAAGGTCCACAGGGTACTGGGAATCATTTGCTCAGTCAACTCTTGTCTCAAAATGAGGCCAAGCTTTGCTTGCTTACAGCTTTGCTTCCAGATGAGACTTGCACTACAGAGAAAAGGGAAATAACATTTTCTAGGGGGAAAGAGTATCTAGGTCCTGCTTCCAGGAACAACATCTGTGTCTGCAGTGACTAGGTTCCTTACCATTCTATTCTGAGAAATGGTTCCATTTCTGACAAAAAGATTCTTTCTTGGTTCCCTGTGACCTCAGACTGCCAACTTACCTAGTCTGTGCTAACACTTCTCAAAGATGCCATGGAATAAATCCATAAACAGTAGAAAATAATAAATACATATATCTAAGGAACACAAAGGGTAGTATATTCCAGGGGGATGTAAGTAGATGGCTCCAAGCCAAAATTTCTTTGTAGCCTCAGGTTTGATCTTAATCACATGCACATTTTACCATCTACTCCTTAAATGTTTTAATAATGAAATAGATAATATCTACAAGTAAAATTGATGCTCCAAGATACTAAATCAAATTCATCTCACAGCTCTGTGTACCTCCTAAAACTTGTCACATACACCTATATATACATTGACTGTGAATTCTATTGAGCCACACAACACAAACTCCCACAACAGACTGGAGCATTATGGAGTCCAAGTAGCATAAACTAGAAAACTGAGGTCGAGTGAGGGGAAGAGATTTGCTTCTGAGAAAACACTCACTAATTGCTAGGAGCATCTGTGTGTAAGAAAGAACCAAAGCCCAGAGCAGGATTGGGAAGCAAGGCTGGAGCTTCAAATGGAAAACTGCATGAAAAGTTAAGTGCAAAACTCTGTCAATGTCCAAACACTTGAGGCTCACTGAGATCCCATTATAGGCTTGGCAGAAGCTGCATCAATCACCCACTTGAAAGCAAATCAATACACAACTGAAAAGTTCTAGTAGGGGCTGCTACCAATGCTGTTTCTACTGTCCTACACTGCCTGTGTTCAAGTGGCGACCTGCTCTATAGGATAGAACACCCTAAGTTTAAGGACAAATTTCTTCCACTTAGAACAGGGGAAGAAATGGGAGGTCTCAGAGGATATAGCTGACAAAAGGCACTGGAAAAACAGGAAATGATATATGCCTTGATTCAAGCCACTATACCACTTCCTAGCTATCTGACCTTAAACAGGTCTTTTCCCCCATTCTAAGCCTCTGTCCCTCATCTATAAGATGGGAATATTACTATTATGATAATAAATGTTAGTTATTTTATACAATAAAAATGGGAGAAAGAGAAGAAGATGCTGTTGCCTTTAATGCAGAGTCCACAAATCCTAAGGACTTTAACTGAGCCACAAAAATTTCCTGATTTAATGGCTCTTTATCTGAACTCCCAGGACAATTTCAATTACTTATTTGGCCCTTAATAAGAACAACCAACATTCAAATGTCAGCTGTATTCCAGACATTTTACTTATTTGAAGATTAAATAAAACTACAAAATTTGTGAAATTAGTTTGATTACCACTTTACTGAGAATAGTAAAGTCCTAAGAGGCTAAATGAGCTATCCAAGATCACACAGAATTTGAACTCAAGGCTGACACCAAATCTCATGCTTTGTATTGTGCACCACCTCTATACACAACCTGAACCTCAAAGGTGTTTCATTCTATTGGGGAAGAAGGTTGTATTTACACTTCTCTGCTTCTATAGGCAAGGAACTCCAAGTTACTTAAGGGCAGAGATGGTGTTTGATAGGTCTAGAGATTTTTCTAGAGACACAGTAGACCTTCAATCAACAGTAAACAAGTCAATAAACAAATGAATGTTCTGAGATTCATTCACCTTTCTTATAGAGCTCAAAATCTTAAAGGGAAGGGGCTGGTTAAGCTAGAGGCCCTGGCTGGGGTGGAGCCAGGCAAAGGGTTCTCAAAGTGAAACTCATGGCGGCAGCACTGCCCCTTTGTGGCACCTACATAATCAAGAGCATTTTCGGATGGGCACTTGGGTGGCTCAGTCACTTGAGCATCCATCTCTTGATTTTGACTCAGGTCATGATCTCAGGGTTCATGTTTTTTTTTTTTAATGTTTTATTTATTTCTAGGAGAGAGAGAGAGACACACAGCATGAGCAGGGGAGGGTCAGAGAGAGAGGGAGTCACAGACTGAAACAGGCTCCAGGCTCCGAGCTGGCAGTCAGCACAGAGCCCGACGCGGGGCTCGAACCCACGAACCGCGAGATCATGACCTAAGCGAAAGTCGGACGCTTAACCGACTAAGCCACCCAGGCGCCCCTCAGGTTTCATGGTTTTGAGTCCCACATCAGGCTCTGTGATAACAGTGTGGAGCCTGCTTGGGATTCTCTCTACCTCTCTCTCTGCTCCTCCCCTGCTCATGCTCTCTTGCTCAGCCTTTCTCTGTATCTAAATAAATCAATAAATAAACTAAAAAAAAAAAGCCCTTGGAAGGACGTCAGGCTTTAAAAATGGTGGTAGGTGACAGAATTGCTATAGCAAAACATGTGCTCAACACTCCCTAGCTGTGTGCACACTCACAAGAACAAAACAAAGGTAAATGGATGAACTATGGGACACACTTCCCTTTCCCATCAAGTTTTGTGTCTCCTCGAGCTATGACTTCCCACTTTTGCCTGTTATTTATTACTGGTGCCAAAGAGGGTGCTTCCTCTCCAATTAGCTTTATCTCTAGTCATTGGCCAGACAACTTCTGGGTTTCAAGATGGCCCCAGAGCGTTGGTCAATTCCTCACAAGGAATTCCTCCCAGCTCTTTCCCCCAATTCCACCAAGAGGGCCTCATTGAATAATGGGTCTCAAAGCCCAGAGGGAATGGACTCCTTCCTTTATGAATCACCAAGATAGAGGGAAAAGATCATATTCCCCAATAGCCTGTGGAAACATACCTCTATGGATTCCCATCCAGACCTGCATCAACCCGGAGAGTGCCAGATGTTCAACTCCTTGTCTGAGTTAAAATCTTTTTTCCCTTTTTCATCCACGGGGTCCCAGCTATGCCCCATCTGACCTCACAGAACATTACTATTCCCTCCTTCCTATGACAGTCCTTCAGAGATCTCAAAGCAGAGAACACATCTTCTCTTGAGACTTCTCACCCCAAACAGCCTCATTCACCCTGCAGAATATTGCATTGGGAAAACTATAGTTTTGTAGTCAGAGTTGTATTTGAAACTTCATATTATAATTTACTAAACTGCATAATCTAGAGTATGTTCTTTTATCTTTCATAGGCAGGATCATTGCAAGGATTTAAGCACCTAGCCAAGGCTAGTCCATAGTGTGTGCTCAATAAATGATATTTATCAAATTAACACTGGTCTTCCCAGTGAGAAATCATGAATTTCCTGGTTTTCTCCTTTTTCTCTCCCCAGCCAGTATGAAAGATTCAAGTCTCTCAAAGGTTGTGTTTGGGAAGTAGTAGCTTTCACAACTAGCATACCATCTGGCTAGGGCTCTCCACCATCTGGGCAACACCCACAGTACACAAATCAAACAAACACTAACAAAGAATTACCATGCCTTTTGGCTTTTTGAAATTAATAAGTTTCTTTGTTCAAGAATTTTTCTGCCCTAGGGGCGCCTGGGTGGCTTAGTCGGTTAAGCGTCCGACTTTCCCTTAGGTCATGATCTCGCGGTTCGTGGGTTCGAGCCCCGCGTCGGGCTCTGTGCTGACTGCCAGCTCAGAGCCTGGAGCCTGTTTCAGTCTGTGACTCCCTCTCTCTCTGACCCTTCCCTGCTCACGCTGTCTCTCTCTGTCTCCTAGAAATAAATAAAAAAAATTAAAAATAAAAAAAAATTTAAAAAAAGAATTTTTCTGCCCTAGGGTCTAAATTATGCCTTCCTCACCCTCCGTCCACAGTTACACCCCTTCATAGCAAATTAACAAAGCTCCCAATGTTGGCAGCAGGAGATGGCATAATTTGGCTTGCAAGGGGTGATGTGTAGAACCAGGAGTCTGGGAAGGAGTCTGAGAAAAGGCCGAAGGATACTTTCTTCCTTTCCCTCCCTAGCTCTGGGGAAGTTCTTAGATAATATATGGGCTCAGAATGCAAATGAGAAAGGGAAGCAAGCAGACTAGAAAATCCATCAAGGTAACATATGGTGCCAACATCCTGGACAATATCAGACTCCCACCTCACCAGAAACTGGAGTAGAAATGGGATAATGGGCTATCCAAAGAGATCTCAGCCTCTGGAAATGGGAGTCTCATTTTCATTCCTGGAAGTCTGGTCACAGATGGCACATTCCCTTGGCCCCTGGAGAGTCTTTGAATGCTGAAAGATTCTATGGCCCCCACCTGGATTTTACATAAGCACATCCTTCTGATAATGGTGACTCCCAGTGACGGGATACCCCTTGGGGTATGACACTTCATGGGATGGGAATGACACTTCATGGGATGGGAATGACACTTCAGCATTATCTCCATGGCATGACTGCAGGTTATGAAATATCCTCATAATGTATTCATCACTCCCAGTGTTGTCCTAAGTCCCAATATTCTTTTGAGGGTACACTACCTCAGGGAGAATAATTTGGTTTCCTTCTACTAGGAAGCAAAACAAAAACAAAAACATGTGACAGGGACCGTGGGGTGCAGTGACTAGACTGTAGCATTCAAATCCAAGCCAGATACCAGCTAGGTACAAAAAATCTACTTAATTTCTGAGTCTGGTCATTAAAATGGGGAAGAGATCACTTACATCTTTCAGAGTTGAGAAGCTCTGAAACATGTGTTTCATTTAACATGTGTTAGAATTTTCAGAGCATCTAGCAGAGTCAGACCCTGCTTGCTTCTCTTTTCTCCCATGTTCAGGACCAAGAATAGGATTAATTGGGGACATCCATGGTGCAGGCTGCCAAAGTTAAACTTTGTCTTTGTTATTAAATCGTGGGTCAGCCTTTGTTTTGACCTATCTTGAAAGAGCATGTAAGAGAAGAGATTCCCAAGAAGTGTGCATTGTGGTGGGAATTATTAGGAGAAATAGAAGAAGGTAAGAAACAAATAATCCCTCTTTTACCTGATCAAACAGCTGTTTCCCGGTGGTGTTGGGCTGGATAGCAAACTCCAGCTCTGCATCCATGGTGGTCACACGCACATTGATCTAGAGTGAGATCAAGGAGGCAAGTTAGTTGTCTGGCTCTGTGCTTAGGAGAGCCTGGGACAAGTGTATCTGTTCAATCTCAGAAGAGGGAACTAGGATGCTAAGAATCTTAGCAACTTAGATATTGGTAGGAAGGAAGGGAGAGTATTTAGACAAACAAACAATAACTCAGCCTTGGCTCCCAACCATCTTACTGAAGACAAGAAACAAAGCCACAGAGCAATGCTTACCAAGAGGCAAACAGATAAATGCAAATCAGCCTACTATCAAGCGGAAGCAAGTGTTGACTGTACTTCTTCCAGGAAGTCTTCCCCACCTACATCAGCCAGCTGTAAACCCACAGTATTCTCTACCCACCTCTGATCCACAGCCTGAATTATCTACAGCACTGGTCTTTGCAGATGCAAGTTAAGGGCAAGATAAAGAACACTGGGTTCCAAGCCTAGCACTGTACCTGGCTCAATCTACTGGCTTATCTCCTTCCTTGGCCTTAGTTCACCTCATCTGTACAACAGTAGTAATGCAGAGGAAGGGGTCAATTACACTAGGTGATTACCCTTTCAGTTCTACTGTCTATGGTTCTAATACTGACTTACATTGTTAGTAACTCCTGCATTATTGGTCTCCCTAACCACAAAAGAGGAAAGTGGCCTCAGCAAAGGTAGTTGCTCATGGCACAGAGGTGTTATCAAAGCCAAGCCAGCAGAGGGATAAGGGCAGGGACAAACACTGATGAAAACAACAGGTAGCCACATACATGATTTTATAGGCACTGGAAAAAAGTACCTTCCACTTTTATGAGTGGAAGTTCAAGTCAATGATACCTGAAGTTTCATCAGTGGAGATTTGTTCCTTTTGGCTGAAAACTTGGTAGTGATAGTAATAGCAGTAGCAATACACAGTAGCTTTCATGTATGGAGACTTGGTACTCACTAGGTGATTCATGTGCACTAACCCATGTAGTATAAACAATCACCTTGTGAAGTAGATAATGTTATCTCCATATTGGAAATGAAGAAATAAATATTTAGCTAAAGTCAGATCACTAGGGTGTAGGGAAGACAGGATTTGAATTCAGATTTAAGTCCAAACCTCATAATTTAAACTGTTACATTAAACCTTTCATACATCAAAGTACAAAATATTTCCCATTAAAATAAATGAAAGATTCTTTTTTTAATTTATGAGACATTTGCTTAAGTAATCTATATGATACAGCCACAAGATGGCTTACTATAAGGTCATATAAAATATTCTGAAAACTATTTCATTTCCAGGTAAAATAGTTCAGTAATATTAAGTGAGGAAGGGAAAGCAACAAGAGGGCATGAGCTCAATTCTATAAAAAGTATGCACAGAGATAATTATTGGAATCATGCCTAAGTGTTAGTCAGGCTTGGTTTTAGGGTGGTGATGAGTGTGTTCTCCCTCTTTAAAATAAAAAAACAAAACAAAACTGGTGCGCCTGGGTGGCTTAGTCGGTTGAGTGTCCGACTTTCGCTTAGGTCATGATCTCGTGGTTCGTGGGTTCAAGCCCCGCCTCGCGCTCTGTGCTGACTGCCAGCTCGGAGCCTGGAGTCTGTTTCAGCGTCTGTGACTCCCCCTCTCTCTGACCCTCCCCTGCTCACGCTGTCTCTCTCTCCTAAAAATAAATAAAACATTTGGGAAAATAAATAAAAAACTAATTTACATTTTTAAAAAAATTTTTTAAAAATGTTTTATTTATTTCTGAGAGAGAGAGACGGGTGTGAACAGGGGAGGGTCAGAGAGAGAGGGAGATACAGAATCTGAAACAGGCTCCAGGCTCTGAGCTAGCTGGTAGCACAGAGCCTGATGCAGGGCTCAAACCCACGAACCATGCAATCGTGACCTGAGCAGAAGTTGGACACTTAACCGACTGAGCCACCCAGGTGCCCCTAATTTACATTTTCTAAGATGTTTACATATT
>NW_027531027.1:92381-93424 GCF_008692635.1 Crocuta crocuta
TTGGAGACTAAAAATAGAATTATAAAAAATGCAAATCCCAATGGAGTTGGTAAGACATTAAGTCTTATCAGTCTTTGACACCTCTGGGACTTTCCTGAGCACAGGGGTCAGTTAGCGGGGAAGAGGGGGCCAAACAGCCATTTTGCCAGCTAAACAATTCTGATGAAGACCAGGCCTGGGGAACAACTTTGTAAATAAATATCACTAGGGATCCAGGGAGGAAATCTATTTCAAGATTGACAATGGGACAGGAAAGGCCCTGAAGGCAGGAACAAGTAAGGCAAGTTACCCCAGTGGGAGACAACAGGCAAGATTAGCCACCTTGACCTGGCGTTATCCTAGGCTTCCTGCCAATCCAGTGACCTCTGTAGAATGGGCCCTCATCAGGTAGGGAGAATGAAGCCCAATGGGCTGGAATATGGCTTCAACATCTAGCTTCAAATCACCCTTTATGTGGGTCAAGGGAGACTTCAAAACACCAATGAGTGAGGAGACGGGAAAGAGTGAAAGGGACAGTGGGTCTTTTAATACACTGGAGTTCATTATCACCTCAAAGTTTCTGTCTTACATAGAGTTACCTACCAGTACCCAAGACTCAGTAGGTACTCAAAGGATGTTGGCTAAACGAGTAGTTCTAAGCATGAAGATATAAGAAATACAGGGATATGGCATAGTATACAGATTCGGAGGTGGGAAGATTGTATATCTTGACTTTTTTTACTGTGCCATGGACCCTTCTGGCAGTCTGGTGAAGTCTATGAACCCCTGTTTGGAAATTTTGTAAATACATTAAATAAAGTGTTATAAATAAACAAATTATTTTGAAATAGTTATAAAAATATGTGCTTTTTATGCTATTAAGTAATTGCCTGGCATGGTATCTTATTAGTTATTTCTACTGTAATTTCAACATTGTGTTGAGCATAGTGATTTTTTGAGAAATATACAATAACTAGATAATTGAGTAATGTATAGAACTGTCAAATCATTACATTGTACACCTGAAACTAATATAACATTGTATATTGATTATACCTTAATAA
>NW_027531027.1:93469-104651 GCF_008692635.1 Crocuta crocuta
CTAAATCTAAATGAGAAATTAATAAAAACAAATATGTAATTTTTCCCAATCCAATTTGATAAATCTTTCCCACTTCAGATTATATCCATGGACCGTCACGGAGGCCTAAGGATTGCAGGTTAAGGAGCTTCTATAATTTATTTCAACTCACCCAATAGTAATGGAACACTATGTTTAAGGAACTATAGTTACAATAGAGCTATAGGACCAGCCCCTGACCCCAAGGCAGTTATTGAATAATAAGAAAACTATAATATAGAAGGAAGACCATGAGAAAGGTCATAGCAGAACAGAAGAAACCTTTTGTGGAAATAAGGAACCATAGTTCAAAGTGATATTTGCACTGGCCCCTAAAGATAAACTTCATTTTTAAAGAAGGGAGACTGCAGGAGTTAGGGGTAAGAACACCCAAATGTCTCAGGTAGAGAAGTCAATATGTGCAATGGCCTAGAATAAGACAGAGGTTGAGATAGTCCATTTAGAAGCAAGCACACAGGTCTACTCCAGTGTCAATGAGGCCTGCATAGTGAAAAATAGACAGAGACCCTTGGAAGGTAGGTGGAGGGCCTTGACGGCTATGCTAGAAAGCTGGGCCTTATCCTGTTGGCAGTTAACAGTGAACCTGGAAATTCTAAGCAGAGCAGGGAAGAGTCAGAACAGGGGTTTTTGGAAAAAAGTGCCCAGGGAGGAAGCTGACAAAAGAATTGGGACTCCAGGGAAACATTCCACAGCCTAGAATTTCCCTTTAATTCACACTATTGGGAATAATTTTCAGAATAAATAAGCCAGTGTCAATCACAGATCACGTCAATCACAAGCTATGTCAATGTAGCATCTTCAGAGCCTAGCCCATAGGCCCAAACATTTAAGTCAAATATTTGTTAAATAGATGTTTCTTGAATAAAATCAACTAGTAGAAAAGACTAGGTTAGGGATAAGCATGTCACACAGGCTACTGTTGTCCATGCTTCCTTCCTCCTAAATAGAACATTACCCAGAACAAGGGCTCTCCTAAAATCCAAAGATGTCTGGCTGAAACCAAACTGGAACCTATTTCTCCAGAATCCCTGCTCAGGGTTTCTGCCATTTCCACAGTGGCTGTTTCTCCAGGAAGAATAGCCTGAGATCTCTTGAACTTCACTGTGAAGACAAACACTCTTAGGTTTAAAAAAAAAAAAAAATAGAAAGAAAAGCAAACAAACAAACAAAAAAAGACTTCTATTCTTGCCACCACTTAACTCAGAAGAAAATGTGAGTCATGAGGACAAGATCATAGGTCTGGTCCTCTCCTGTTTTTTGTGTGTTGGAGTTAGGGAAGAATAAGGGTAATAATATGGCTGGAGCTTGAAGGTGATAGTTATAGAAGGAATCTTGATCAAAGAAGATCCCTTGTTCTCCCTTAGACTAATCTGGAACCCTAGTGTATAAGATGAGCCGCAGGCTCAGACCCATTTCCACACAGTGGATGCTCACAGGGTCCACTGGATGCTCACCCTAGCATCACTGAAGGCTCACCCACTGCCTTTCTTTTAAGCATGGCCTTTGCAATTTCAGTGAGAAAAGGGTGGTCTAGTTTGGGAGGCAAGAACCTGAAAATAAAACCTCCAAAGTCAACAGAAAGTTCCTAGGCAGCCCCTCAGCTTGGCAGGAATGGAGTAACTGGCCTGGGTGGGGTAGCATTCCAATATGTAGAGAATTAAATCTCTTCCAAACCCTGCTCCTGAGGATCTAGGCACAGGCTGAGGTCAAATATTGAGTCTCTGAAGACCACTAAGGGTTTAGGGAACAAAAAAGTCTGGGTGTAGTGGTGATGGTGTCACCTTCTCATATACACTACACTCCCACCCCTAGCCCAAGAACAATAAATACCCTGTTATTTATTGAACAATGAACACAGATACTTCCCACACTAATGCCCTTCATTGGATACTAACAAACTCATCTCAGTGGTCTGCCATCCAAAGCCCTCAACAAACTGGGATCTCTCTTATGCCCCCAGTTGGCTGGCCTAGAAAACAAAATTAACCAGGCCAGATGCTATGTTGGCTGCAGGAGCTGGGGCACTTTGGACTCTGGGACTGGCCAGCTTCAAAGAAGGGACTGCCCCTCTTTTTTCCTAGAGCTAGGAATATATAGGTGAGCAGCAGCCAGACTACAGTGAGGAGATCAGGGCAATGTTTCCCCTCACTTGCACCATATCACTGACCTACAAGATAGCTCTTCCTGGAGAGGAGTTTGGAGGAGGAAGGGGAGAAAGCAGAGAAAGAGTTGAATAACAACAAATAATTTCCCTGAAGCATGGACGTGTAAGTCAGAAAGAATTAAAATTACTGGCCCCACTTCATGAATGATGAAACTGAAGTACATAGAAGCAGGTGACAGACAGATGGAAATGAATGCTTACTGAATACCAAATACATGCCAAGCCCACAAGTCTCACTTAACATCACTGAAACCAAATTTACTCAGCTAGCAAGTTGGGGAAGACTGGTCTTCTAGACATTCCCAGAGCTTCTTTCATGACTCCACCTACCTCTCTGGTCATGCTGATTTCACTGTTGTCTTCAGACACTGCCTTGGCAACTGTTTTGGCCTAGGTCCAAACACTCTGGCATTGAAAGCCTGAGTACATCTGGGAAGCAGTCCTTGGGAAGGCCCCCTCACAGGGGCAGAGCTTGTGAGTCAGCCCAGTTGGGTCTGAGCTCAATGACCTCACCCCCACCTGCCACCTCCCCATTCTCCTCAAGAGCCCACATGCTCCATTCTTCCAGTGGAGCTGCTGGTATAAAGAAGACAAAGGCAAGTCAGAGAGGGGGACAAAGGCAGGACAAGCCTTACCAGGGCAACCTCAAAACTTTAGTTTCTCTCCTGGACAAAGAACAGTTACCACAGTGTTACTCAAACTACCTAATCCCCATTATTTAGGCTCCAGCACCCACCATTTCCTGCTGCCAGAACTGAGGCAAGGGCAGGGCAGGGCAGGGCAAGGCCTGGTCTGTCTTGCCTCTTGGGATGACAGCACTGCCTCAAGCAGCTGTTTTCCATAACGGGGAAAACAAGGGTTGCTTTGAATCTCCAGCCTAGGAGGCATTCTCCCTCTCCCTCTCCCCCTCCTCCTCCTCCACTGACTCACTCACTTCCCAGCAACTCAGCCACTTCCTTGTTGACTTGGAAATGGTACCTGGAACAGTTATCTGTTCTGACCTCTTCCTGCCCATCTCCAGACCCTTAACATATCCAGAAATACTAGCCTGGGGTTAACCCTTCCTATGCCCGTGTCTTTTCTCACTAGTTTCTAGAAAGGAGAGCTACATCCAACCCCAAGCACACACATATCTTATTGCGTCAGCAGTAGTCCTTTAATCACTCCAATTGCTGCAAATGCCATGGGAGACAAGGTTCCCCTTTTACTTTCTTTGGTCCAGTCCTGTCCTCCGAAAGCTCCCCAAAAAGAACTGGGAGACAAGGGCATATTGGAAATGGGGTGTTATTCCCCCAGTCACCATATATTTGGGGAAGTAACTCCCACATGTAACTAATCTCTCTTATCAATGGGAACATAACTAATTTGTCACTATGGGAAAGAGTTCAGAGCAGAGGCCAAAGCTGAAAAGGTCAGGAATAGTAAGGCTACTAAGCTACAGCTTCCCCATTAATCCATCCTTAATTGCATCAATCTCAGACTGAGGCAGAGTCCCCCTCTCAACACATGAAAGTCAGGAAAGAAACTAGCTCTTTTCCATTTGCACTTAACTCCAAGACTTACTCTCAAATTCAGCTCAGCCAAACCATACTCCAGAATCAAACAACACCTATTTCTCTACCTCCCACCTCAGTTCATCTCTCCTTAGCTACAGGAGCTAAGGATCACACTGGAGCTGATCCAAGCCTCACCTTGAGTTCTACTCAATGCTCAATGCTCACGGGGTTTCTTTCCTGTCTTGTACTTCTGTGTATTAAAAATTGCTGAAGCTAGGATCAGTTAACTCTGCAGCTGCAGAAGGGGGCTTCCAGGCCAAATCAAAAAGCTGTTTTTAACTCTAGAGCTAGGCTAGAGTCGACTTCCTGCCAATCTTACTGGTAAGCCAACAGCTAAACCCATATCTGGGGAAGCCACAAAATTGGAGTCCTTGTCCCAGAAATAATTATCTCAGCTCTTAGAGGAGTGGGGCATGGCATAATAGAAAAAAGCTTTGGAGATTCTTTGACCTTCCTTTTTGTGGAACTCACTCTCTTAATCTAAAAAATAAGTATAATAATATCAACTTCACAACTGGGTTATTGAGGGCTTTAAGTTAAAAGAATAGATATGGAAACACATAGCACATCATAAGTAGAATGTGAGGACTCCTAACTCCTCCGTTTTAGTCATAGTATTACAAATATCCTACCTCTCAGGAATGATTTAAAATGAAAATGTGTTCAACTGCAGAGATCAAGGCCTTCCCAAGAAGACCTCCAGGGAGCCCTTCTAGCATAAAGGACCATCATTTTGGGAACAAACTCTAAAATGTGATTAGATTTCTAGTTGGTTATACATTGTGAAGCCATGTACATCAGGTAGACATACACATATCCTTCCATGCATTATTATAAATGCTTTCTCTCTTGGGAGGCATGGGGATTTTCCCCAAAAAAGCAGATCCCTGAAGGGAGGTAGAACACAACAGAGCACGTATGCAACCTTGTCCTTTATAGGGGATGCCTGATCCTCCTTAATCTGGGCTCTGCTTGCCATTTTCCCCAATCATGTTTCACCAAAATACACCAATCTCCACCCCATCGACACAACCTTCTGGGACCTCCAAATCACAAACTGGGTCTGAAAACTGGCTCATCAGAATCAGAATTATTTTAAAATACACCTTCCCTAAACTCACCCACAGAAATTCTTATTTATTATATAAGAAGCAGAGCCTGGACATCTGAAGTTAGGAGTTTCAGATTATTCTAAGGCCCAGATTTAGGAATTTCTGGCATAGATTATGGTTCCCTGAACCAACCAGCTTCTCATGGGCTGATGTTATTATGGCTAGAGTGATGCTTGAAGGAAGGGAAACACAAGTAAAAAACAACTATGGAGACATTTAGCCTGGGCCTGGTGAAAGGTTCTCCAGAGCTGAATGTAGGCCACCTCCACAAAAGATGAGGGATGCAATCAGTCCTGCCACTGACTCCAAACACTTCTACAACCTGACCTCCCTATTTGTAAAATAGAGCAGGGACTATCCTTGCCCCTTGCTACCTAGTATCATCACTCCCCACCACCACAAGCACTATTATGCACTAAAACAATGTCTCTGTTGTAGAAAGAATATAACTGTATTCTGAAAATCTAAGTGCAAGATCTAACTCTACCAATAACAAGCCATGAGCTCTCAATCTTTCCACCTGTAAAATGGGCATAATGATGCCAACCTGGAAGAATGTTATGCAGTACTAAAGTGGTGTTTCCCAAGCTTAAGTGATCATAAGAATTATTTGGGGCACTAATTTAAAAACTCAGATTTCTGGACCCCACTCCAAACATATTGAAATAGACTCTCCAGAGGAGGATCTTGGGAATTAGTAGTTTTGCCTCCAGGTGATGTTTTTTTCCCTGGGAAATTTAAAGAATGATAACCTGGAAGAGACACTGTTGAAGGAGATGCAGGATTGGATTAGAGAGGTCTGGTCTTCCAAACTGCTGTCTGGCTCAGATATCCTCATGACAGGGACCTGGAGGTTAGGACCTAGCAGAGCAGGCTCTGCAGGCAGGAGAGGAAAGAGACTTTGAAATTCCAAACAGAAAGCTAAATGTTCTCTGGAATGGCCAAATGTTCAGGTCATTGTCCACAGCTTTCCACCATCTTATCATCTAGTTAAGAATCAGACAGTGGGAGAAAACAGCCAATGCAGATACCTCACCAGCCAAAACACATTGATCTAAATGTTCTAATTAGGGTCTTAATCAAAGCGTTCTTGAGTTCTCTGTCCCTTAAACACTCCATATTCACTCTTTCCTGGGAGAGCTTTCAGTCAAGGAGCAGACCTTAAATAATATTTTCCCTTTCTTGGATGATCTGGGAACCTGAAAGAACAGGAAAGATATGATGAGGGGGCCCTACATTTGCATAAAGATGTGAGAAGGTGGGGGGAATGATGATGGGAGTCTAAGATAGACATGATTTATAATGGTGCACTGGAGCCAGCCTACACTAAACCTGATCATGTGCATCTCTTTAGAATTCCTCCCTCAAGGACCTCTGTTGGTACCTTGGAATCAGCCATGGTGAGAGCATTTACACCACAGTGATCAGTAAACAGTATAAATCTTGACTTCACTAGAAATTTTTTTTTCCCAAATAGTTTATTGTCAAGTTGGTTTCCATATAACAAACACCCAGTGCTCATCCCTACAAGTGCACTAGAAAATTTGTTTTTAAATATTTACCAGTACATGATACACATGTGAGATAAGCATCTTTAGCCCCATTTTATGAATGAAGAAACTGAGTCCCAATGAAGGGAAACAACTGTCATCTTCAAGCTGCATCACCTTAGCCAAGAGTCAGGTCTGTCTGACTAGTAACAAATCCTTGGTTCTTTCTACCAGCACCCTAAGGGAGTAGGAAACCCTTCTTTTGTCACCAAAAAGAAGGCTGACCCAAAGGGCTCCTCCATCAGCTAAAAGCCAAACAAGGGCACCTAAATGTGCCTGGTGCCAAGGAAAGCTATTGTAAAAAAACGAAGACTGAGATGTGAAAGTAACAAGAAACAGATCCATCACTACCAGAGAAGAGAGACTAGAGTAAGTCAGGAAATAGGTTAGAAAGCCCAAGTGGAAGCCACAGAACATTCTAAGCATCTCTTCACAAATATCCAGCAGTGTGGTCTCTGCCGGCAGGCCCTGGGACACTGCAACTTTCTAAATCTCTTGAAACCTCATTTTCCCTACAAGAGGAACTGTCCTTGAGATGGGAGAAAATCAAGGCAGCAATGGGGTAGGAATAGTCATCTGGTGGTAGAGGGAGCTACACCATTATCTAGGAGCAACCGGCCACGAACAGTAGGCCAGAAATCGGTTCTGGGTCTGTCCCAGTAACCTTGGGACAATCCCTTACTCTTCTAGGTAGTGCCCCCAAATGTACTGCATAGGTTTTGCTCAGTGGTTTTCAATTTTATTTTATTTTTAGCAGCTTCTTGCCTCTTCACTCTTCCAGATAAAAAACCATATGAAACTTCAAAATATGAAGTACATAAAAGTAGAACTATTCTAGCTAAAGGCGGACTGCAGCTGTCCAGACGGCTCAAGTAAATACAGTTTCCAAACCAGTGGACTACCGCCTTAGGGAAAGTGAGAGAACTCTAGTCATAACTTTCTAGAATTTTACTCATCTTAACTCTGCCACTGTTCTTTATAGTACTTCAAGGACTTTCTTGACCTCAGTTTCCCCCATCTAAGGTAGTTGGACCAATTGGCCTCTAAAGGCATTGGGATTCCAGGAAAAGAAACCCCATCAATCCCCATAGTGATAACTGTGAAAAGAGACCAACAAGAGCAAATCCCCATCCCTTTGCCCTGGAAAGCCCCTCAGTCTCTGGTGACTGTGAACTCCTCAGTCAGTTCCTCAAGCACCGGGTAAATGGCAACTGGGCGGGTGGGCAGACAGGCAGGAAGGCAGGCACCCCACCCTCCCTTGCACAGGAAGCTAGCTACATCCTCTTTTCCCCACCCCAGGCAGCACATCTCCAAAGGTCCCCAGCAGAAGTAGTGGGGGCAGAAAGAAGAAGAGGATGAGGTTTGAAAGGAAACTGAACATGCAAATCACCATAGTGTGTTAGGGAGCCATGGTGGGGGGAGGGAATGACTAGGGCCCTGGGAAAGCAACAAAGCAGCCCCATTCTCCACTGGGGCCCAGATTCCCCAACAAAACTGTGCCAAAATGGCCTCTAGCTGCAGGAGTCACAAGGCAAGCCTAGGCCCACCCACTCCTTACCACTGAGTTTCTCCAGCCTGAAGAGTTGGGCCTCATTCATAGTTGTTTTTGGTTCTTTCTCAGAGTAAGAACACAGATATGTATGCATAACTATAAACATAAGTACACATAAGTGAACCCTTAAGAATACAGGGGCTCTTCATGCCTCTCAGAGTCAAGAAGGCAGGTACCAACCCGCATGGCCACACCACCAGCCCACTTTCCCGTGCCCTCCCCAAACCCTGTGACTGGGGCCCAGCCCTCCCCACATCCTGTTCTCAGAGAACACGTGGCTGCCTGGGGAAAGATAATGTCATTACCACACTTCCCCTCCCTGGAGGAGGCTTTGGTTGACTGGGGAGGGAACTGGAGTTCTTTGCCTGATCAGGCTTGTGTAATCTGCAGTAAATCTCCCAGTTTTATAGACAAGGACAGGAAGGGTGACAAGTTAACACTGAAAGCACATTCCACATTACAGGATCCATGGCTAGAGACAGATGGTGATGATCCAAAGTACTTCTGGAAAAATGAATGTTCTGGAAAAACACAAATTGGCAACTTTTCCTACATTTGGAAACTGGAAGACAACATGCGAATGCTCTTCCTTGATTAATGAACCAGGAGATGCAAAAATAAAATAAACTTAATTTTCAGAAAGTCTCCCAAACATTACTCAAGTTACTACACTTGGGTTTTAGATGTCAGTATCAACATTTCTGCTAAAGCAGCTTGATCTGCAGGCAGTCTTAATGGCCCTAGAGTAGCTTTGGCCACTAGGAAAAAGAAAATGACTGTAGACCCATAAGAAAGAGCTCCCCAAACACAGCCAGAGGAAGGAATGGCAAGAGGGTTCCAGAGCCTGAGCCCACTAATTGTTCAATTTTCCTTCAATCCTCTCTGATCAGCTGACTCCCTGATTCTCCCTTGCATTCACTTCCCTGACTGTAAGTAGCAAAGAATGTGGCTGAACATTCCTCTGAATATTCAGGAAGAACCTCCTCATTTATCAGCATGAAGTCAGGAGGCTTCACCATTCACAGCACTACCTCATTAAGTGCAGACCTTCAGTGCAGCATGATCCTTGCCGAGGCTTGTATGAGGGAACTTGGCCGACCACTCCTTAGCAGGATGTCCTCAGTCCCACCCAGCCTGCTACTTCCCCACACCTAATCTTACAGCCCAGTCTAACTTTTGTCCCTTTAAAGGAACAAGGTTTATCACATAGGCCTTAAGAAAATACCAACTTCTCAGCATCTGCCTTCAGTGGATGTGCTGAAGGCTGATGCATAGTCTCATATCTGCCCTAGGTATCTCTGTTGGTTGCCATAGCTTACAGTCTTCATTTTTGTCATGGTCATCTTCCTGGAAGCAGAGGTATAAAGACCGCAAATAATGCCCTCAAGCTCTATGGATCTGATTGTTTTGGAAAAGTTGCAGAGCAGGGGTGGTCAGTAAGAGAAAAGGGACATGACATCCAGCTTATTAGTTTTGGTTCCTATGTAGATTGATATAACTTCCATAAAAGCTGGCTTTGTATTTTTTTTTCAGTTGATAAAGCCACATCTTGCCTTCTAAACTACAATATCAGCTACCAAATTATTGAGACAGGTAAAAACTGTTTAACCAATTTGGCCAACAATACCAGGGTTTTTAGCACTCCTACACCACAAACATATAATCTTTGCAGCCCCTGATGCTGAAGTAAGCATGCATGAAACCACTCACCCTACACACATATGTACATACATACACACACAACACACACACACACACACACACACACACACACACGTTATTTGGGTAGAGTAAGCCCCCTCCCCAACTANGCAATAGACATTATTCTATAATCCAAAGTAAACCTCAAAATTATATCTAAAATTCTAGTAAGAGCTAGAAAATCAAATATGGCCACCTCTTACCTACCTTCGGTGTTTTAGAAAGGATTTGCACCTCTGATACAGTCACATAGATATACACACTGGTTCCATATACCAACTTATTAGATGCCCAATATGGACCAGGCCTTGAGATGATTTTAATGTTTGCACATCTGTGTGTGAAAGTGAATGAATGAGCACATGAGAGATTTGGGGGTGGTGGGAGGCAGTGACCTGCAGACAAGTGAATGGGTAACTACCATTCTGTACACAGCAAGAACAGTAAAAGAGGTAATCAAAGGGAACTGTGGAAACATAAAGGAGCANAAAGCAGAAGGATTTTAGAGGAGGAGCTGACATGTCCTTAGATAGAGAAGACTGTCACAGGAAAAATATGTTAAATGGAAAGGAAAGTTCATGGTGTTCTGGGTAGAGAAATAGTATGTACAAGGACACAGAGGCAATAAACACAATGTATGCCCTCCAAATGCTGCAGGGAAATATCCAACATGTGAAAACCATCCCTAAGCTACCAAGGATCAATGCCTCCTCTCCCAGCTCCAAGATTCTCCTCCCAGAATCTATCAGAAAAGAATAAATTACAGACAATTTCACCACCACAGAATTAGGCACCAGATCACTATATCTGGGGGAGAGATGTTCCACTGGCAGAGAGATAAATTTCTGAAGCAAAGCCAGACAAGGTGGTCTAATATACAAGATATAGATAGGATGTTGGCTCTGTTCCACAGAGTCCCACTGAGGCATCCGCTTAGCTTAATGAATACTCTCTACCCTAGCTCCCACAAACCTGGGAGGAACCACTCGGCAGACCTCAAGGGAGCCTACCACAACCCATTTTCAGTCCATATGGAAAACCTGTCTACCTACAGATAGACCTGGAAAGGCAACCAGACTAAGATTTCCACTGCACTCACACCCCACCACACACACACACACACACACACACACACACACACACACAAAGAGGAAGTGAAAGCTACCAGCACAGCAAGGGCTTGGGATGGGCCTCAGCCACAGCTGCCTGGCTTCTGCAAAGAGGTGGGGACCCACTGATTTCACAAACTGTTTTGCCCTCTTGAGTAAGTGTTCCTCTCATCATTTTCTTCCCTGCACATCCTCTCTTCTTCCCACCCCATAACCATCCAGTCTAATCCGGGTCTCACTATAGCTCTTCTTTCCCCCAACTCCCTCATCCTGGGATTTTCAAGGCTCCCTAGAGCTGGGATTCCTCTTCACAAAGAAAGATACACCCACACAGATTCTCACCACACCCTCAATATGCTACAGTGGAAGGCACAGTGGTGTTCAGCACAAACCAGGCCA
>NW_027531027.1:104683-125068 GCF_008692635.1 Crocuta crocuta
GTTCTTCATCTATGAAAAAAAACATACTGATAGTCCTATTACACTATCATAGGGAGCACACTTACAAATTACAGGCGAAGCCTAACTAGGGTCCTAAAATTCTTTGACCTCAACTATTTAAAGAGGGTAAAATACCATGAACGAAATTAAGAAAAATGGGGCATTTATCAAGCACTTTTAATATGTCATGTCCCCTTCTAGATGTACTTTCACACTTGGGAGCAATTCTCTCATAAATCTCAAGGAAGTGGGTATCATTATTATCCACAATTCAAAAACTGAAAACTAAGGTACAGAATGGTTAAATGCCTTACCTAAGGTCATACAGCTATAAATAGTAGCTGATAATGATCCCACATAATTAACTTATTTTATTTACTTTCTGGTTACCAAGCATCCTTTCTCTCAAGTTACCTTGAACAATGCTGATGAGACCCTCACCAAAAAAAATTATGGGAGAACCTGAGGCAACTCTACTTGGAATGCTCACCATTAATTGTCACATTAAAACCATTTAAGCTAATCTTACTTGCTGACTATTCATAAATATGGTTCCGTCATTAAAGCCAGAAACATCTTTGCATATTCCACAAAATTTTCTACGTTGTTGGATAGAGGCAAGGCATTAAAGACATTAGGGAAAGGGCGAAGAGGAGCAGCTATGGTGAGTGCTATTTACCTCCTTGTGCCCTGGTCACCTCTGGTCAGGAAGGTCAGTGACTGAGTCTCCCTAATAGTCTGGAATTGGATGTGTATCTGCAAGCCTAAGTGTGTTTGGAGAAGATAGTCACAGCAGAAGGGAGAAGTCCAGAGAAAATCTAGTACAACTCTTCTTAGAACTCTGACCTTTCCAGAAGAGTGATTCAGCCTTGACACCACACTCTCTCCATTCCAGGATTCCCAAAGACTTGGCATGAATGCACATAGATGCTTGAATAAGCATGTACTCAGATAAACACACAGCAGCTAACACTGGATGTAAGGGCTACAGATAGACGTGGGAATGTCATCCTGTCTGGGTAAGCCTATCACTAGAGCTACACTGTAGTACCATCCCATAACTCCAAACAGTTACAGTGTCATAGTCCAAAAGTACCAAGATTCCTTCTGTTTAGGCATGGTCTCACAAGAACACAAAGGAGTTACCTTCTCAAAAAGTCAGGCTTGATTTTAGGAGGTTCAGCAAAGCCAAGGATAAAGTGTGGGGGAGGAACAGGAAGAACTAGCCCCAGCTCTGGAAACCCCTATTGAATATAGTTTTGGACTTTTGTGTTTTCGTTTTCAAAGCTCCCTAATTATTATCAACACCAATTGTGTACTTATCAGATTTGGAGCCATCTGAGATGAAAAGTTAAGTCTTATATAAGAACACTGAGCTGGAAGAAAAGCATCATCTACCAGGTTTTTTTGCTCCAAGGATACAATTTTAGTTTTAACCCCAGTGACTAAAACCCCAAGTGTACCCCAGAAGGAGACAGAGGTTTGGTTAGTTAGCAGCCAATATAGAATGGGCTGGGTACAAATAGCCTCATCATAAATCAGAATTCAAGGGCCTACCATGTGCATAGCTTAGGAGAGGGTTGTCATTAGTTTATAAGAAATTGATATATAATAAATTGGTAATGTAGAGCATAGACTATTAGGGATTGTGAAACTGTTTCTGTGAGCCACATATGGTCTCTGTTGCATATTCCTACATTTTTTCTTTTTAATAATGCTTTGTTTTCTTAAATAGTTTACTGTCAAGTTGGCTTTCATATAACACCCAGTGCTCATCCCAACAAGTGCCCTCCCCCATGCCCATCNTAGAGTAGCTAAAATAATGCTTTTTGAAATGTGAAATCAGGGGTGCCTGAGTGGCTCAGTCGGTTGAGTGTCTGATTTCGGCTCAGGCCATGATCTCATGGTTCATAGGTTCAAGTCCCACATCAGGCTTTCTGCTGTCAGCATAGAGCTTGCTTTGGATCCTCTGTCTCCGTCTCTCTATGCCCCTCCTCTGCTTGTGCTCTCTGTCTCTCTCAAAATAAATAAACTTAAAAAAATTTAATGTGAAATCTGTTTTTACTAACATACAAAGATAGGACCCGGAAGCAAGTTTGTCAACTGCCAGACTAAACCAAATTTTGTCAGGCTAGTCACTCCACTCACTATCAACAAGGCCTCAAATCTGGACTAACACCTCTCTTCATATTATACTTTCTATTGAAGATGGGCAGCAAGGGTCTGATCCAAAAGTTAGCTAAAGATAACTGGCACAAACAGTAGGCTACCCCCTTCCTAAGTAAAAACACTGGGGGGAAAAAAAAGTAATGTTTAGCACACTAACCATCTTTCCCAAAAGCTCATTCACATACCAGAAAGGCCCTAGGTCATCCTAATCCCCCTCAGTGGTAGGCTCCAGGCCATGAGCCAAGCCATGGAGTGCCTAGCACCTAGGACTCTGGCTCAAACCCCAGGCCTTGAAGAACAAGAGGCATGTATGAAGAAGAAAGAAGAACAGGACCTTCCCAGCTGGCCTATTAAGGGGTCAAGAAACAAAAGGACATCTGTAGCTTGCCTTCCTCCTTATCTCTTTAGAAAAAGTGTGGAGAATAAAAAGAAATAAAGTCAGAGATGCCAAACACAGTGGGAAGGAGAGTGAAGAATAAACTCAGTGCCAACCTCAAAGCTCCAACACTAAAGATTTCCATTAGTGGTCAACACTGCACACAAGCCTTTCTCCTCTGGACTAGGTCTAGGATCCTCAGAGTCCAGTTAGCCCTGAAAGTGGTGAGAAAAAGCAACCATTCAGGAGTGCCCACCTTCTATCCTCCCACTCCATACTCTGGCTCCTCACATTTTCCCTTCTTGTAGAAAAAAAAAAAAAAGAGAGAAAAGAAAAATATGTATGTGTGAAAGCACCCTAAAAATCAACTACTACTAAAAACTGTGGACTCCTATAAACAAGTGGTACAACTGATGGTCAATGCCATCCCCATTAGCTTCCAGATTCTTCTCTCAGGAGATGGATTGCTTCTAGGGAATGTGGTCTGACTCAAAAAAGTAAGCAGGAGAAGAAATTCAGCACCTATTGAGTACCTAAAAAGTGTGGGACCGGGTATTGAGCACTAAAAATACAAAGATTATGACAAGCCCTTACTTCAAGGGATTCCCCATCTAGTAATGAAAAGATATAATTAGCAGTATGTGCTATATCTACCCTAAAGTTCCCAGTCACCTTTCTCCCCAAATAAAAGTTCCTTTGGGGGCTGATGGGTGAAAAGAAACCAAGATATCCTCCTGGAATTGCCTGTTTCTCCACATTAAACACCCTCTTGTGCCCCATGGAGGACTTAGAATAAAATCCCTTTTCCTACCATAAAAAAAAGTTTATGCTAAAGCTCAATTAAAATTGGGATGCCACATATAAAACAGTGAAAAAATAAAGATCACACTCTCATATGGTATCAGGCCTTATAGGAGAACTTCACCTACTCTAAAAAGCATAGAAGCAGCAGAGGCTGGGGCGTAGTCATGTAGCTGAAGCAAGAAACAGACTACAAGCAGTCTTCGATTCCCAGCCACCTTGCTGTGGACACAGGGTAGGGTCCCAGCCCAGCACTTCTATAATGGCACTGAAAAAATGAAGTCACAGAGTCCTTGGGCTCTTACTCACCAACTCCCTATGATGTTCCTACCAACTGAATTCCTTAGAGCCCACAGCATTATTCACTTCCCATCCTGACCTATCCTTTCTTCCCTACCACCACTGGTCTGCACATTCCTGCTCTAAAGAGACCTGTTGACTTCCCTTGGGCCCAGTTAGTTACTTTGTGTGGTTTTTTGTTTGTTTGTTTGTTTGCTGTTTCTTTTTTTGTTTTGTTTTTGTTTAGAGAGAGTGGGAGAGAGGGGCAGAAGGAGAAAGAGAGAGAGAGTCCCCATAATTAGCACGGAGCCCATGCTGGTCTCTATTCCATGACCCTGGGACCACAAACGAAAAATGAAAACTCTGATGCTTCTCTGACTGCGTCACCAAGGCACTCTCACTTATTTACTTTGAATCCCACTCCTTCCCCCAGAACTTGGGGGGTACATAACTTCCATTTCATCCAGGCCCAGGGACCAAGTTTAAAGACTGCCTAATTGAGCTATCACGCCCACCTTTTACCTTCAGCTACAAGAGTGGAGTGAAAAGAGCCCTGGACAAATCTCAGTTCAGCCCAGTTCTATTCATGCTGTGTGGGCATGGGCATAGGCTTCACCTTTGTCAGAATCCTTTTTCTTGGATGTAACACGAAGAGCCTTTAATTAGGTGTGTAGTTATCAACCCTAGCCCAACATTAAAATAGGAGAACTCTTTAAAAATACTGATGCCCTGGGGTGCCTGGGTGGCTCAGTCAGTTAAGCATCCAACTTCAGCTGGGGTCATGATCTCGTGGTTCATGGGTTTGAGCCCCGCGTCAGGCTCTGTGCTGACAGCTAGCTCAGAGCCTGGAGCCTGGTTCAGATTCTGTGTCTCCCTCTCTCTCTCTCGGCTACTCCACCACTCATGCTCTGTCTCCCTCTCTCTCAAAAATAAATAAACATTAAAAATTAAAAAAAAAAAACANCAAGCTGGCCAAGACCAACTGCACAGGCAAGCTAGACTATCCCAGTAGATCAGAAGGTAAGGAACCTAGCTGGCCCCATGCAAAACTAAGCCCTCCTACTATAAGAACAGCAGCTCTAACAGTTAAACTTCACCTTCATTCAGGCCCCTAGGGCTACTAAAGTCAGGAGTTCAAATTTCCCCTTTCCCAACTCTGCTTCTTTTCTGTAAATAAATAAATAAATAAATAAATAAATAAATAAATAAANATTATGACTTTTCCTTCTAAAGGACCAGGCCTATCTGTCATTATGAACTAGGTTTTTCCATTTGCCACATCTGGTCTCTATGGTCCATCTTTAAGAAGTTCACACCCCACAAAGAGGGGATTGTGACAAGGGAGAGCTGCTTTTCAATTCCACAGGATTTGGCTGCTTTAGTGACACAATCCCATGTGATACTGTCACATTCCTGAGAGCTTACCAACTACTTGTGACCAGGGACTATCTGGCCACGGTTTATACTAAACCATCTAGCTCATGAGGTCATTCTATAACCTGTTTCTGGTGGGCTCTTATGAATTACCTTTCCAGAACACCTCTTCCCTCTTCACCCATATCAGACCTAGACTGATGCTTGCCACCCTTCTTTCCTTTTCCTCCACCAGTTATGCTCCTGAATATTCCAAAGCCTCTTATGAACTCCTCTCATCCAAAAAACAGATAGCTGACCACTTTCAACCTGGCTTGACCATGACTAGAGTTTAAGTCTAGGCCTTTGTGAAACAACATTCATCTCCTTTTCCCATACTCCAGAGTCTAAAACTGAAGTCATGTTTCCCATTCAATGCCTATCTCCCTTATTCATTAATTGAGTAATTTTTGCAGAGTCTCTTAACCTCTTTGAACCTCAGTTTCCCAATATGCAAATGTGGGGATAATAATTCCTAACCTGCCAACTGGAGAGAGTTAATGAATATCAAACGAAATCATAATAGTGTTTGAAAGGGCTCTGACAGGTAGGATGCATATCACAAACATATCGAATTCTCAGTATTTGTGTTAGAGACCTTTTTGTTTGGTTTGGATTTTTGTCCAGGGAAGGGATAAGGAGAGCTTGGAACACTGGAAAATGATGGCAAGACAATGCCAGCCAACCTCTAAAGGGATTCCTTCAATTTATATCTCTCAAGGCTGTTTTAAACAGGGAACTATTTGGAAAGCAGGCAGCTATCCCCTAAATGTACAACTCCCTTCCAGCTTCCCAACCCTAGTATTCCATTTTCTGGGCTTCTCAACAGCTAGAGGCTCTAGAGGAAATTGCCTAGAGGGGTCTCTAAAAGCTCCTTTAATATTTCTCTAGTCTTGGCTCTTCCTAACAAAGGCTAAATCCCAGTAGAGTGGAGGAGGGAGAACTTTTCAAACCCTCCCTAGAATAACAGCCTTTGTAGGATGATCTCATATGGTTTCTCCTACCTCCACTCTTTGAGGGGTTGCCTCCCTTTCAATCCCAGTCTCATAAATTTGCCACCACTACCTGAGTTTACAGCTTGAAAAGATGGTACTGAGGGCATAAATGACCAGGGAAATAGAAGCCTATTTCTTGCTCCAAAAGCCAAAGTTCACTGTTTTCCTTGTAGTTAAGGTCAGTTATCCATATCAACATAAAAGTAATACCTTATGGATAATTCAGCAGTAGCACTCTAACCACTTTATGTCTGGAATTTTTTTTGGAAAATATCTCCCTAATTATTCTTGTTTGTGCTGTCACAAGAGCCAACAAAATTTGTGTTCTCTGGACTCACATGGCTTAGGAAAGGCGGTACACAGGTAACTGGAAGAGGAAACTGTTGTTATGGATAGTTGAGAGCTAACTATACAGCAATGCATCACTGATCCCAAATGGCCTACAAATGAGCTACTCCACAGAAGTGAATTTTTCCTAATAACTGAAGCATATCGTTTTAAGGATCATAACCATTCTCTTTTTTGTTTTGTTTTTGTTTTTTCATGCTTATTTTTTTCTATTTTTTAAAAATTTTAAATAGTTTATTGTTCAGTTGGTTTCCATATAACACCCAGGGCTCATCCCAACAAATGCCCTCCTCCATGTCCATCATCCCCCTCCCACTCCCCCCACCCCATCTGCCCTCAGCTTGTTCACAGCATTCAAGAGTCTCTCATGGNTTCTCTCTCTCTCTCTCATAGGGTTTATTTTTTTAATTCTTTTATTTTTTATTTTATTTATTTATTTATTTTATTATTTTTTTTACAAATAGTTTATTGTCAAGTTGGNTGTTTCCAGCTTTCTCCTCTCGGGTTTTGATGGTTTCCTGTCTCACATTCAGGTCCTTTATCCATTTTGAGTTTACTATTCTCTTTTTTTTAAAGTTCATTTATTTGTTTTTAAGAGAGAGAATATGTGCACATAAGAAGCAGAGAGAAAGAATCCCAAGCAGACTCCACAACAGCAGCATGGAGCCTGATGTGGGGCTAGAACTCACAAACTCTGAGATCATGACCTGAGCTGAAACCAAAAGTCAGACATTCAACAGGCTGAGCCACCAGGTGCCCAGGATCATAGCCATTCTTAATGATGAGGTGGAAGTCTTTCATCCACTGGCATGCTCTATTGCCTTTTTGACAGAGGCTGTTGAAACATGACTTGAGATTCTCTGAGCACCTGAATCCTGTATGTTGATTTTCTACAGAACTAACATTCGAGGGTTTTCCAGTTGTTATTTTATCCAAATTTCCCACCAACTCAGGTTAGCATTATCATCTCCACTTTACCAATGAAGAACATGAGGCTCAGGGAGGTTAAAGGACTTCCTCCGGGGTCACACAGCGGATATGGTAAAACACAGTTATTCCTCAAAACTTGGACTAAATAAGTGCCTGGAGCTACTTTGGATCCAAGCAGCCCAAAGATTAAAGTATCCCCAAAGGACATTTTCCTTCCTTTTTTGGAATTTGATCTCAGAGCCTTGCTCTCCTTCCTCCACAAGATTCAGAAAGTTCCAATTACTCAGAATCTTTAGGCAGCTTTCTGTTTGTCTAAAGAGGAAGGCAATAATGCCTGCAGTGGCCTATAGGCCTGGCCCAATAAAAGTCAATTTCTGGCGGCAGAAGCTCTAGGATTAAAGGCTGAGTAAGCAGAAGCTCTGCTCCAGCCACTGTGAAAGTCTGGGAACTAAGAGACAAGAAAAGGGAGGGGGATGCCATGAGTGGGCAGAAGAGATCCTGCATTTCTGGTTATTCTACTTATCCTCGTTGTGCCTGGTTTCTTTCAACATGATGAATATCTTCAAGCTAGCAAGATTCTAAGACCAGGGGAAGCTACTAGGCTATTTTTTTCAAAATATATTGAATATTTATTTGTATTTCACATATCACTATCTTCCTCAACTCTTCAACTGGATGGCTTGGGGTGCCTGGATGGCTCAGTCGGTTAGGCGTCCGACTTCGACTCAGGTCATGATCTCAATGTTCCTGGGTTCGAGCCCCGCATTGGGCTGTGTCCTGACAGCCAGCTCAGAGCCTGGATCCTGTTTCGAATTCTGTGTCTCCCTCTCTCTCTGACCCTCCCCTGCTTACGCTGTTTCTCTCTCTCTCTCTCTCTCTCTCTCTCTCTCTCTCTCTCCCTCTCTCAGAAATAAATAAAACATTAAAAAAATCAACTGCATGGCTTANCTCTCTCTCTGACCCTCCCCTGCTTACTCTGTCTCTCTCTCTCTCTCTCTCTCTCTCTCTCTCTCTCTCTCCCTCTCTCAGAAATAAATAAAACATTAAAAAAATCAACTGCATGGCTTAATTACTGCTGAATACTCTGCAAAATTCCACTTTCTTGCCACCTGGACAAGATCCCTGATATGTATGGATAGTGAGGGAGGATACTAATCCAGCTTCACTGCTCTTCTCCGGGGAAGACTGGAAGAGCATGTGCCATTACAACCACCAACACACACAGACACTCACACACAGACACACACAAACACTCACACACACGAATGCACCAGCTTCTTTCCTTAACCTCAAACAGCTATGGCAGCAGAGGTCTTCTGGTGAACAGGGCTCTCAGTTTGGAATCAAGTTACCCCAAACTGCCAAAACCACAGGAGAGAGAAGGATCCATATTAAGCAAAGTAAAGTGGTTCACCTACTGCCAATCATTTCACTAACATCATTCAGACACAAGTGAAATAATAGCAATCTCTAGATGTGAGACTTGAAAAGGGGAATAGCTTTCATCATCCTATCCTTCATGGTAACAAAAGGATCCAGAAAGCCTTTCTCTCTCAGAGAGGCAAATACTTACAATGTCTTCTTTATTTTCCACTCAACAACAACAAAAAAATATATAGGCCCTTTTCATTTGTATAGATTTTAAGTGTTCCACCCATCTGATAACTTGCTTATTAATGAGCCCATACAGACACTAAAATCTGATTTTACATGAGAAGATGGCCATCACAAAATACATTTTTAAAAAGTGGCAGAACAGTATGGATTTGTGTTATGTGTGTGTTTAAAATTATATGTGTAGGGTGCCTGAGTGGCTCAGTTGGTTAAGCATTAGACTTCGGCTCAGGTCATGATCTCACAGTTTGTGAGTTTGAGTCCCACATTGGGCTCTGTGCTGACAGCTGGGAGCCTGGACCCTACTTCAGATTTTCTATCTCCCTCTCTGTATGCCCTTTGCCCACTCACACTCGGTCTCTCTCTCTCTCTCAAAAAATAAATAAACATTAAAATTTTTTAGAAAATTAAAAGAACTACATGTGTATAAATGCATTTATAAAGGAGTCTAAGTTAATATAACTGGTAAATGATAATTCTCTCTGAAGAATAGTCAAGGGCAGAAGACAGGGAATTTTATATTTTTCAGTACTGTTTCACTTCTTATAGCAAATATGTCTTAGTTTCATAATGAAAAAACACAAATCATAAATTATAAAATAAATAATATCTCTTTAGGTCTGCCCTACCAAATAGTCACAGACTGTTAATATACCCTATATGTTGTCTGGCTAGGCAGTATAGAAACAGACAGAGAAGGCATTTAAAGACAAGATGACCATCAGAGGTGCTTAACTATTTTGAAGCACCCAACCCTATCTAGTAGGCTTCAACCTATACTTCTCAAATGCTGGTCACACCATTCTTGGGAAGGTGTAGGGAAAAGAGGACCTTCTCTTGCTACCCAACTTACCCTTCCTTGATTAACACTTGCCAAAATCTACAAAGATATGCATCTCTGAGCCCTAAGGCAGCTTGGATGATGGTGGTGGCAGTGGTGGTGGCAACGGTGGCAACAGAAGAAGAACACAGATGCTGAGTTCCTGAACATGATGATCTATAGAACTTCCCTGATGTCTTCCCTGATCTGTGCCTGGCCCTGCCCATCCCTGAGCATAGGAGTTGACTCAATCCCTAAACCTCAAGAGCACATACCTCTCAGGGTTAAATTACACAGTGCAGCCCTACCTGTGTGACCACCACACATAAAAAAATAACTTTAAAAACTGAGTAATGCTTCAAATATGTACTCTCTGGCCAAAGTGTGTGTTGATTCACAAAGGCAGACAGAAATGTCTGTTAGGATTCACTAAAAACTTTGATTCAAATATTCTCCCTTTGTGTGAATGATACTACATTCTGTGAAGACATGGAAAAAGGGAATGGAAATCAGCTGTGAACAAGCTGGCCACTCACAGGTACACAAAAGGGACAATTCCTCCCCATTCCTTGGCACTACACAGCTCCGTTCTGCCAGGGCACATATGGGTCTACATTGGCTAATTTCCAGTGGGCCACTGGAATTGTTTTTTGGCTTTCCAGTAGATTTAGCCAAAGAAGTCTGTGAAAGACAATCCAACTTGACAACAGTAGCTATTACTGTATGTATTCAATATATATTTGTTGAGTACCTCCTCTATGATAGACACTGTGCTAGGTACTGGGGATACAATGGGCAGTGGAAAACTCTCCCTTTTCTCATGAAGTTTACATTCCTAGTGGGATAGGCTGATCAGATGGAAAGAACATACTCCTGAGAGTCCTGGCTTTAAGACTTGATTCTGCCCCTGACTCACTATGGGACCTTGAGCAAGTGCCTTCCCCTTGTTGTATTTTATAGTTAACAGATCTTCCATAGATTCATATAATATGCTTCCTTTATAGAACATAAAATCCTGGGGTGGCTTAGAGGTTTTCAAATGGCCAGGACAGCAGCAAGAAGCCATGGTAGTATGGGGAGAAAACAAAAAGCACACTAGATGAATGAGAATCTCCATCCAAAGACTTCAAATCTGGCCATGGCTCTTGGACGGTTTTCCATGAGCTATTTGACCAAGACAGGTGGGATGGTAAAGTCTCTAAAGAACATATAGTCAGTGACAGACACAGACTTGTCTTTCTAATCGTGGCAGCCTTGTTCTTCTAACCACAAGTCCTGAAAGATACCCAGTTTCACTGCAGCTTCTATAAATACTCCACCTCCTGAGGCACCTGGGTGGCTCAGTTGGTTAAGCATCCTACTCTTGATTCTGGCTCAGGTTATGATCTCCCTCAGGTCATGATCTCACAGTTCATGAGTTCAAGCCCTGTGACACGTTTCTCCACTGACACCACAGAGCCTGCTTGGGATTTTCTCTCTCCACCGCTCCCCTACTCATGCCTTCTCTCAAAAATAAATACATAAACTTTAAAATAAATAAATAAATACACAAATAAATAAATAAATAATTCCTCCTCCAGCTGAAGGGATGTTAGGAAACCTTCTACTGAAGTATCATTCATTTGATGCTAAATAGCAGAGGGGAGAAGGTGCTACTTCCCTTTCTAGCCATTTGGGGCCATTTTTGAGTAAGGCTGTAAAGAGGCTACCTGAAGCCATGCTGCTCAGGTGAGCAGGGAGATGGGACTTATTTGCAAACCTTCCACTAAAGCACCAAGCTGTGGGAATTGCTCAGGGAAACTATAGCATCTGGCATTCTGGTCTTAGAGGCTTAATAGGGAACGCACATATGAAAGAAAATTAATAGGACAACTAGAAAAATTCTGACTAGTCCTGGGCCTACCTTCCCTCCCTTGTGCTCCACACCTCTCAGAGGACTTTCAGATGCATAGTGCCTGAATGTTTATCATAACCCTAAGAAGTAGGGTGTTACTATTCTTTCCATACTACAGATAGGAAACTGATATCTGAAATGATTTAGGAAGTTTGCACTGGTGGGCCAAGGCCAAGAAGACTCTCTCTCAGGTGCCTCTCATCCATAAAGATGCTAATGCCACTTTCCCTAGTCCAGAGTATATTTTCTCTATTACTAATGCCTAGTATATCCCACCAGGTGCTAATCCAACACTGTTGAATCTCTTGCATACATTACTGCTGCTTCTCCCCCTCCATGTCTGTCACTGACTACGCATTCTTCAAAGACCTACCCTTCCCTAACCACCTCCACCTGAACAAGAGCTCCTTCTTGAGGCAATGGGAATTATAAACTTTCAAGTCCACTGAAGGAGAAAGTCTGTGACCATGCAATACCATGTGGCAAATATTGTAACAGAAATTCCTACAAGGGAAATACAGTCAGCATACAGAAGATGGTGCAATAATACTACATAGGAGTATTAAAGAAAGCTTCCAGTGAAGGTGGCATAAAGTGGAAAGAGGTGAAGAAGACACACTTGACATTTCAAACTGAAAGAAAACACATGCTAGAGCTGAAAGATATAAAAGGTATGGCTTACTTGGAAAACTTTGATCCTACAAAGCCACACTATAGCATACATGTGGGGAGCTATGTCTGGAAAGTGAGCTAGGATGAAGCCAGGTATCAAAGGGATCCCTCTCTATACCATGCTAAGGTGTTTAGATTTTCTCTTCTTCGTATTTATGGCAGTGTTATAAATACTGGCAAATGCTGGGAGTAATCTAAATGACTCCCGTAAGATTAATGGTAAATTATGGCACAGTCATTGGATGGAATTTTATAAAGCCATTAAAGTGCTCATTTTAAAAACTAAACAGAGTTAACTAAGCTTTTAGTAATATGTTAAGTAAGAATAAAGAAATAGGACTTTTTCAGGGCACCTGGGTGGCTCAGTCAGTTGAGCGTCCAACTCTTGGTCTTGGCTCAGGCCATGATCTCATGGTTTGTAAGTTCGAGCCCCACATCGAGCTCCATGTTGACAGTGCAGAGCCTGCTTGGGATTCTCTCTCTCCCTCTCTTTCTTTGCCCCTCCCCCACTTGTTCTCTCTCTCTTTCTTTCTCAAAAATAAATAAATAAACTTTAAAAATAAAAAAAGAAGTAGTACACTACTATTATGTAGTACACTATGTACACTATGACTACACCATGGAAAATTATAATGCATATATGAGCTATGACAAGAAATATACATAAATAATAATTGCTCTATGAAAATGGTGGATTTATGAAAGATTTCTCCCTCTATTTACTAAATGTCATCATATGATGCCATGTTGAATTTTATAAAAAGGAGAAATATAAAAATAACTACTACTCTTCCATTTGACTCCTCTTTCCTTCTCCCCTTTTCACTCATCCACCTGCTTGCTTACTCTCCCTCACCACCAGTCATTCTAATATACCACCTTCAACTGGAATCCTTAACAACACATGTGAGGCCCATAGGAAGGAAAGGTTGCCAGCAAGGTGGCTGCACCCTGAAGCAAGTTCTTATGTGGCCTAGAGGCTATTCTAGCCCAATGTTGGAGAAGAATCTTCTACCCAAAAGCACTGCCTAGTTCTACCCATCTAAGGCTTCCCTAGGAACTTATTCCCAAAGGAAGGACACAGATACCAAGAATACTTCTATCATGCACTCCCTCCAGGGGGTTCAGGGCAGGTGAAGATCAAATTCATGGCCAAATCATAGGTGGCTGAAATACAGCCTGGGCTCTTTGATTCACAACTACAAAATGTCAGTAGATAGGAAGAAGATGGGTGAAAACAGACCCACCCAAGAGCACATTATTTCTAGAAACCTGCTTATGCCCCCATCACCTATTAGGGCTTGACAGGAAATTCAGAAATCACCCTCCTTTAATCTATAAGACTAACACCAAAGGAAGCCATATTCACAAAGTGCAAAATCAGTTGAAGGCTTAACACTAGGCATGTGGCAATCTCCGGCACTAGAAATTCCTTGCCTTTGTTCCACCCAAGCCCATATCACCTAGCTCTCCCCACCCAAGAGCAACATAGACATCAGTGATTCAAACAGAGGAAGAGTAAGGGGACCTTAGCAATTTAAGACTTGTCCAAAAGCAATTCTGTAGGCCTAAGGAGGCTATGTTGTTGAGGAAGGTGGTAAAGGAAGTTAAATCTCATTTGCATTCAGTTTTGGTTTATTTATTCATCTTCCCCTTCCCTGCTGGAACACTGATGAATTAAGGGTCTTCTATTGTTCCTGGAGTCACCAATGACCCAAAATAACCAGCAATTATGGTCTGAAGGCTGGACTCCAAGGCCTCACCCAAGGCACTCAGTCAACAGTTGTCTCTCCAAGCCAAGATGCCTGCAGTGAGCTTTGTGGTAGATGGATCCAATACCTCTAAGCAGAACTCACTGAAATAAGGAGGGCTACTTACACATAGATAGCTGGGGGGAAAACAATGTTCCCAATGCCATTGTAAAGAAAGGATAACTTCTCCAAATAATTGCTGCTCTCTGTTCTATTATACTCCTTCTAAGAATCCCTTATTATCTTCTTAAAGACTGGGCACAAAAAAATCATAACAAAAAAAGCCAATGTTCTCATTTTACGATATTAAAGCTAAGGCCCATAGAAATTACTTGCCCAAGGTCACATAGGCAGAGACTAAAGAACCAGATATCCCAATTAAGTACATTATTCTTTTCACTGCACCATTTCTATTAAAACGCATTAAGAAAAACCATCCAGACAGGTGTCTCAAGCTTTAAATGTCAAAATGTTCAGCTCTTCTAACCTAGGGCTAGACAGCTCAGGACTGAGGATTAGAAGCAGACAAACATTGGACCAATTCCATTCAGGAAAGACAAGTGAGAAGTTAAGGCATACAAAAGGTACACACAAAGAATTTACCAAGTGGAAGGTTTTACTTACTCCAAAGGAATAGTTTAAGATGCTGAAAGCCCCAGCACCACCCTGTCCACCCTCACACTCTGAGCCTTTTTAGGTCAACCAAGACTATCTCTAGGTTGTTAGAGATCTAAGTAAGAAGCAAGAGGGGGGTGGCTATCCTGGGTCAAGAGGGCAAGAAGAGATAAGAAAGAAGGGGGAGAAATGAAAGAAGAATGGAGAACTCAGTCATTCCAGAGCATTCCCATCTTTCTCTCTCCTCTCCTACTTCTCTCCCACCTCCATCAAAGAGCCTCACCACCAGCTGTAAGCAAGTCCTATACTAGGAAAAAAGAAAAGTTTGCAGGTAGCACTANTAGCCAAATAAGGCATACTTGACTGGTAGGGAATCATCAGGAAAAGTTCCAAAAGCTGACGTTGGAGGGAGGAAGCTTTTAGTCATTGGTTTCCTCTGGCAACTGGCCTAAGGCCAGGAGACAAACTCCCAACATTAGGAAAATGCCCAGGCTATGGCAGACAGAAAGACAACCAAAAGAGATTTTCCCCATGTTCAATTCAGGCTCTGCTGGAACAGCTCTCCAAGTACCAGCAGAGAGGTATAGTGTAATTGTGAAGCAAAATACCAGATGTTCTCACCAAGCATATGCTAGATATACCATGGCCCAGGTGCCAAGAAGAGTAAGAAACCTGGAGAAAGGAGCTTTGATCTATTCTGGTTACATACTTCTGATATTGCTGATAGTTTCAAGTGAGAGAAAAGAAAATTTCAAAGGCAAACGGGTTAAGTGGCTTTTGTTCTCAGCAAGGGAATTTCTGAATTATTAATCTCCCAAGAGATTAGTAAGGATGTTTAGAGAGGAGTTTTGATCATTTAAAACCCTTGAAGATAGCAAAGATTTGTACAACTTAACTGATGACATTCAAATTGGTTATTACCTTAACCCCTATCCTACACCTTCATTCCACAGAATAGTCAGCCACAGTCAAAGATTACCTCTTGGTGTACTTCATCCAAACTTCAGGCTGATATGTCTGAAAAAGGACAAGGGGTTTGGGGATGTGGGGGGGAGTGGTAGGGGTCAGATTAGACCAAGACAGCAAAATCGGGAATCTTATCTAAACACACTACACTGAAGAAAAATAAATCCTGATCCTTTCCAGTTATTTAAGGGACTTTAAGACTAAAAGAGAGGGAAGGAAATGCTGACCAAGCCAGATAGGTATGCATTGTTCCCCCTATTAGGTTCTGACCCTTGTCACCTCCCAAATACATATCCAGGAAAGGATTTCCTGGGATTACACCTTGTTTTTTGAGACCAAATGCCCACATCTCAACTTTTCTCTCTCACTAGGCCCTGAGTGATACTCTGCCACATAAAATACCAAATTCCCACAAAGTAGAAGGGTCACCAGACACTGAAAGAATATTTGGCCTTTAAAGTCACCAATTATAGGACTTACCTAGCAAAACATTATTATTAAGCATGCTCAGTGGTAGATGACCATGCCTGTGGCTTAGGAGTTGTACCCATACTTACCTTATGCCACAAGTCCATTGAATGGAGCATCATATCTGGTTCTGTCATCAGGCACAAAGAACTGTGCTTTAAAAGTCACCCAAAAGGTCTTTCCTTGAAGTTTAAGGCCCAGATGCTGCAGCTGGGACCTGGCCAGAAAATAACATGTTCCTCAACCTATTCCAATCACACACTAAAAATTTCTCTCCTCATTCCCATCTTTCCCAAATACCTATCTCATAGTAAATCCATTGGGAAAACTGAAAGCTGTTTTTAGGTTGCTGGCCTAAAAAGTAATTACTAAGTAGTTCCTTGGTTTAGTTCATATGGAAATGTGAAGGAAGAAGTCTCTCACATACCTACATGGGCAACAAAGACAATAAAATTTATTTCAGTTAATTAACCCAAAATAGAAAATCCAAGGTTTAGTTAGTCCTTCCCAAACAAACCTCTTCAGAACTTTTGAGACAGGACTATTGGATGTCACTGGCCCTAGAAAGAGTAACTTGGTCTATGCTCACATGTACTCTGTGGTTCTCCGTGAAACAATTAGCACCTCAAGGCTTCCTTCATTTTAGACAAACTCACTTTCAAGAGAATACTGGCCTAGGGTTTATGTCCATGTACCAAAAGCACATTACTCACCCACCCAGAACAGCTACTGCTCCCAAGTATACACTTCCTTCAAAGTTCTGTTCATTAAACCCTCTTCTTCTCAAAATCCCTAAGAATGCCATGTAAAGTATTTCTTTTTCTCAAAATGTTTTTAATTAAGTTAGCCCTAAATCTCCAATTAATAAACCAGACATCTATAAATGCAAGAACTATATACTCAATTCAGTTATTTGTATCCCTTATAGTAAAGAGTACCTAGTAACCACTCAATAACTGGTGAGAATACAACTGCCTGCATTCTTTCTTACCATCTTACCTAGCACAGGGTTGGACATATAGTAGTTCAGTTCCATAAGTAATTATAATAAATGACATTTGCATCTAATTTATTAGATGCTAGGCACAGTTCTAAGCACTTTACATGAATTGCCCCATTCAATCCTCAAACCACGCTATGAGATAGGTATTCTTATTATCTTCACTTTACAGTTGAAGAAAATGAGGCACAGAAATTAAGTAACTTGCCCAAGGGTACACAACTAATTGGTCACAGAGCTGGGATTTGAGCCCAAGCAGTCTGGTTTTAGAGTCTGTGCTTTTCCCCACCGCTCTATGCTACCTTTCTGTGAAGGCCTTAAAAGTCTTTTTGTTTTGTTTTGTTTTTGACTATCTACCTGCCCCAGGCTTGGCACTACTCACAATTAGAGGTGAGTAGTGAGAGTTGAGGCCAGGAGATTCCAGTCTGAATTCAAATGGTTGCTACAGCAGCAAATATTTCCACCAAAGTACTAGTGAAAATACCATAATGTTCCCCTATCTCAAGGAACAGGCCAATCTTGAGGATTGAGTCTGATACAGAGAAGTAAGAACTCAAAATTTAAAAAGGCAAAGAGAAAGCATGGATTTGGGTTAAGGGGGAGCAGGAAGAGAGAAGTCATTCTGGGGCCCTAGAAGAACTGAGTCACCCACTGACTGAAATCTGCTATAGCAGAAACTATTCAGGGGAACTCCACTGCAGTCATCTTGTTAATGTAATCACCACAGAGCCAGTTCTCTGGAAGTCTATGTCCCCTTGGTGAAAAGAGTCGTTCTTCCAAGATAGGCAAGTCTAGTGAGAGCTCACTACCTTGGTAATCAAGAAAGCCAAGCCCTCCTTTCAATACTACTACCAACTTTATGTGATCCTGAACAAGCTGGCTGACTCCTATAGCTATGAATACAGAAAAGAAATAACTTTATTCCATAAAGACTCTTAGTACATTTGAGACCCAATCTCAAGCAGGAAAACATGGCTAGTTTCCTCTCTTTACCTCCCTTCAACACACACACATCTGTTTTCTACCACCCTTTGAAGACAAAGCAAAAAACATTTACCTTCCTGGGAAGTTTTACAAAAAGTCCCAAAGGAACTGTCAGAGCCTGAATCATCTCAAAATNAACCTCTGAGGTCAGTTCTACACACTCGGAAGGACTTGCTCTTCCCATGACCATAATAATACTATGGTCAAGTCACCCCAGCACAGAGGTAGAAAACACTGAGTACCCTGCACCAAGTGCCATTTAGAAGGAAGACAAAAGTTCCTCCTCTACATGGGGGCCAGGCAATTTGGGTTTTAGTCCCAGCCTTATTATCAGTTCACTCATATCGCTTCCCTTTTCTGGACTGTGCTGTCCTCATCTAAAACATAAAGGTAAAACTAAAAAGTTTAAGACCAGATCATTTGCTCTGTGGTTTAAATTGGTGGTAGATATCTTGGGAGGTTGGTTTATGCCCATCAGCTCCTCAAAGTTTACCAATATCTAACTACCACACTCATAAGGTTGAAAGTACATTTGAAACATAAGCTAGCAGCTTCCTGTCATTTCAGCAGAACTACAGGGAGTTTATGCTACTGGCAGCCAATGAGAAGAAGGGAAGGAAACCCATGCAGTTTTCAGTGTTTGTCTGAGGCTCTTCAGTCAACTCACAGCCTTTACAATATAGTGTCATTTGGTTTCTTGTTCCTCCATAAGGAAAGACATAGTAATTTCCCTTCCATAGACTTAAGAAGAAGCAGCCAAGAACACTCATACCAGTGTTCTTGTCAGAGCTACTAATGAAACAAGCCAACTCCCAAGCTAAAATTTTTCCACTGAACTCAGTACCCATGATAAAACAGTACCCCAGAGGTGTAAGGGGACAAGCAGGTACATTTTAGCAAGTGCTGCTAACTTTGTATTTTCAGCAAATCCTAGTACACTGCCTGGTATATATAAGGCACTCAAATTTTGAGGACAAAAGTGTCTGAAGAAAAAAAAACATACAAATGGGAGGCTTGAAGCTGTATCATCAAGGCTCTCAAGGACATTGGTACTGGAAAGGTCCCTAGAGTGTACTTATTACTAATGCAGTACCCTCATGACAAATTGGAAAGACTGAGCCTGAATAAAGGACTTGCCTAACTATTCACTTCATTTGAATCACATTACTGAGGACAGGGAATATGTTTTTCTTACATGGAAAGAGAAGAAAAATTCTCCAGTTAGTGTTATTTGCCACTTTCCAAATCAATGGAGTCCTGAGCTACCCTTCAAGCGACTACTCTTATGCCACAGATCAGAACCTGGAATTGAAAAGTTTTTTTTTTTGTTTGTTTGTTTGTTTTTTGTTTTTTAGCTCTATCAAGCATGAAATGGGAAGGATGAACATCAAAGTCAGCCAATCATGACAAGACCACCTCTCTATGTGACCACTAAACTGGCCCAAAGGAGACCATCTTTCTACTCTGTTGTTGTTTTTCTTTCAGGGCAGAAGAGTGGGCTGTGGTAGCAGTAGGAAAAGATTGTGAATTGGAAAAGATGTACATGATAAATTCAATTCTATCTCTGAAGAATCAGAAACACACTGTTCCGAACCTGTAATAATGCCAATTTTCAGCAACTTTAGTCATTAAAAGTCTGGTGGTGTTGGTAGCTAGATATTCTCCCCAGAGGGGAGATCTCCAGTCTGGAAATTCAAGTAAGGGGGACTCCCAGGAAGATACAAAAGAACCTAGATAGACTGTTGCCAAGCAACACTATTAGAACAGAGTTCAGAATAAATGTAGCTGTCATCTCATCTCATCCAGATAGAACTGGATTTGGAGTCAGGGACATAGACCAGATGANTTCAGGGGAACTCCACTGCAGTCATCTTGTTAATGTAATCACCACAGAGCCAGTTCTCTGGAAGTCTATGTCCCCTTGGTGAAAAGAGTCGTTCTTCCAAGATAGGCAAGTCTAGTGAGAGCTCACTACCTTGGTAATCAAGAAAGCCAAGCCCTCCTTTCAATACTACTACCAACTTTATGTGATCCTGAACAAGCTGGCTGACTCCTATAGCTATGAATACAGAAAAGAAATAACTTTATTCCATAAAGACTCTTAGTACATTTGAGACCCAATCTCAAGCAGGAAAACATGGCTAGTTTCCTCTCTTTACCTCCCTTCAACACACACACATCTGTTTTCTACCACCCTTTGAAGACAAAGCAAAAAACATTTACCTTCCTGGGAAGTTTTACAAAAAGTCCCAAAGGAACTGTCAGAGCCTGAATCATCTCAAAATAAACT
>NW_027531027.1:125261-126978 GCF_008692635.1 Crocuta crocuta
AATAAAGTAACCTCTGAGGTCAGTTCTACACACTCGGAAGGACTTGCTCTTCCCATGACCATAATAATACTATGGTCAAGTCACCCCAGCACAGAGGTAGAAAACACTGAGTACCCTGCACCAAGTGCCATTTAGAAGGAAGACAAAAGTTCCTCCTCTACATGGGGGCCAGGCAATTTGGGTTTTAGTCCCAGCCTTATTATCAGTTCACTCATATCGCTTCCCTTTTCTGGACTGTGCTGTCCTCATCTAAAACATAAAGGTAAAACTAAAAAGTTTAAGACCAGATCATTTGCTCTGTGGTTTAAATTGGTGGTAGATATCTTGGGAGGTTGGTTTATGCCCATCAGCTCCTCAAAGTTTACCAATATCTAACTACCACACTCATAAGGTTGAAAGTACATTTGAAACATAAGCTAGCAGCTTCCTGTCATTTCAGCAGAACTACAGGGAGTTTATGCTACTGGCAGCCAATGAGAAGAAGGGAAGGAAACCCATGCAGTTTTCAGTGTTTGTCTGAGGCTCTTCAGTCAACTCACAGCCTTTACAATATAGTGTCATTTGGTTTCTTGTTCCTCCATAAGGAAAGACATAGTAATTTCCCTTCCATAGACTTAAGAAGAAGCAGCCAAGAACACTCATACCAGTGTTCTTGTCAGAGCTACTAATGAAACAAGCCAACTCCCAAGCTAAAATTTTTCCACTGAACTCAGTACCCATGATAAAACAGTACCCCAGAGGTGTAAGGGGACAAGCAGGTACATTTTAGCAAGTGCTGCTAACTTTGTATTTTCAGCAAATCCTAGTACACTGCCTGGTATATATAAGGCACTCAAATTTTGAGGACAAAAGTGTCTGAAGAAAAAAAAACATACAAATGGGAGGCTTGAAGCTGTATCATCAAGGCTCTCAAGGACATTGGTACTGGAAAGGTCCCTAGAGTGTACTTATTACTAATGCAGTACCCTCATGACAAATTGGAAAGACTGAGCCTGAATAAAGGACTTGCCTAACTATTCACTTCATTTGAATCACATTACTGAGGACAGGGAATATGTTTTTCTTACATGGAAAGAGAAGAAAAATTCTCCAGTTAGTGTTATTTGCCACTTTCCAAATCAATGGAGTCCTGAGCTACCCTTCAAGCGACTACTCTTATGCCACAGATCAGAACCTGGAATTGAAAAGTTTTTTTTTTTGTTTGTTTGTTTGTTTTTTGTTTTTTAGCTCTATCAAGCATGAAATGGGAAGGATGAACATCAAAGTCAGCCAATCATGACAAGACCACCTCTCTATGTGACCACTAAACTGGCCCAAAGGAGACCATCTTTCTACTCTGTTGTTGTTTTTCTTTCAGGGCAGAAGAGTGGGCTGTGGTAGCAGTAGGAAAAGATTGTGAATTGGAAAAGATGTACATGATAAATTCAATTCTATCTCTGAAGAATCAGAAACACACTGTTCCGAACCTGTAATAATGCCAATTTTCAGCAACTTTAGTCATTAAAAGTCTGGTGGTGTTGGTAGCTAGATATTCTCCCCAGAGGGGAGATCTCCAGTCTGGAAATTCAAGTAAGGGGGACTCCCAGGAAGATACAAAAGAACCTAGATAGACTGTTGCCAAGCAACACTATTAGAACAGAGTTCAGAATAAATGTAGCTGTCATCTCATCTCATCCAGATAGAACTGGATTTGGAGTCAGGGACATAGACCAGATGA
>NW_027531027.1:127038-131036 GCF_008692635.1 Crocuta crocuta
GCCCTCCTCCATGCCCATCACCCCCCTTCCCCTCCCCCCACACCCATCAGTCCTCAGTTTGTTCTCATCATTCAAGAGTCTCTCATGGTTTGCTTCTCTCCCTCTCCCCCACTATTTCCTCCCTTCTTCTCCCCCACGGTCCTCCGTTAAGTTCCTCTTAATCCTCCTATATGTGCAAACATATGGTAGCTGTCCTCCTCTGCCTGACTTGTTTCACTCAGATGACCTCTAAATATCCCTTCCCCATCCATTGAAGCACTCTGCTGAGAGGAGGAAAAGAGAAAAGTAAAATTAACACCCTTAAAAAAAGCTACTGTTATGGGAAGCTAGAGAATATAGGAGAGTTAGCAGACTAGTGGTCAATACCACTTCTGTCAGCCCTCTCACAGAACAACCTTCCCCTCTCCAAGCCTAAGTATAGATTATTTGTTGCCTTCAAGGGTCCTCTTGCCTCACCAGTCCTTCTCTGTCCAGAGGACTATTGAAGGAGAAGCTTAACGGAAATCCCCAAGATAGTTCCTGCTCTATCATCTATACTTTCACAAATGGTAAACTGGAGAAATAAAGAAGTGGAGATATGCAGGATCCAAACAGTTTCCCTCTCTCATGTATAACTTCCTTTTCTGATCCCTTGCCTTTCCCTGAAGTCTGTAGGCAGGGCTGGTTCAATGGTTGAAAAACTGAGATTTTGCCTTCTATTCATGAAGTACCATTTTAGTGCCACTCGAGTGGCTCAAGCAATGCTAGGAATGGCAAGAGAATAAATAGTCCACATAGTCCCTGTTAAAGTTCAGCTGAATGCAGATCCAGAACCCTTCATATATTTCAAGGAGCTGGACTCTACATCTGCTCAAATGGATGGTCACATCAATGACCACTTGATCACCCTGACCTATTGAGGTAGGGCTAAAAATCCAGCAAATTAAAAAGGTTTTATCAAGACTTATTCAAGACCTAGATTCAAGTCCTGGCTTTGCTACTGGCTTTGCTCATTCTAGGTCAGGCCCTCCCTATCTGTGGGTCTCAGTTTTGCCATCTATACAATAAGAACGGTTAGACTTGACAGTAGTGAAGAAACTTTTCAACTCTAACAAACCAAAAACTCAAGAAAACCTTGAAAATTCAAAATTATCTCTTTTTAGGGAGTCGCAAAGACTTTTGGACCAAAAAAAATTAAAGAGGGCAGGGAAGGGGACTTCTTTTTTTCCCACAACTGCCTTATCAGCATAAAGTGTAGATGGCAGTTAATAAGCTTCTTCATTCTGGCTGCTAAACCAGACTTAGGAAACTGGTAACTAGAAGCAGAATCCAAGAATTGGCAGGAAGAGGGTACAGAGGAGCATGTTTTAACAGATGTAATGGAAGTTGAGCTAAAGGAGGCAATTGGCTGTAAAAGTGAAACCAACCCTGGACAGACTGCAGACATGTTTCATATTAATGAACAGATTTGATTTTTCCACTACCCTTCCCTATTTGTCATACTCCAGAAATAGCCTAATAGCATAAGTAATGAAGTAGGAGCAGAAAACAGGGAATTTCTTCCTTCATTAAAGTTACTAGTTGGCATGCAATGAACTAATGTAAGCCCCTGGATGCCTCAGCACTGTGATGAAGAATAACTAAAGGATCAGGAGGCACCTTGTGAAACCCTAAGCTCTCACTGGGAGACCACACAAATGCCAATGTTACTTTGCCTAAATTATCCACTTCCTTTTATCTGAGGACCAGGAATGCCTAAGAACAGGGAGCAAATTGCTTTGGGCAGAAGAAGGGATGTAACATCAAGATCTCAATCATTGAGTCAGAATAGAGGGTCAATGGGATAAGTATCAAAAATCTTGGACCCCAATCTTGGTTCTGTCATGTGCCCTTAGGTAGGTTTCTTTTTTTAGATTAATATCCTCATTAGTTAAAAAAAGAGAAATAGTGGGGTGGGGAGGGGGAGAAAATTGTTCTAGACAGTCTCAGAGGTCCCTTTTAGGTCAAGATTCTATGATCTTAATAGGTATGATATAGCAGAACAACATGGAAAATTCTCCACAGTTTTCACGCTATCAAAATTCAGCCCTCTCCTTCCAACTTGATTCAAGTTTCTGTCAATCTGCATAAAAATTACTTCAGTATTCAGGTAAGTTCAGTACCCTAGGCTGGACCTCAAACAGCTCATTCTCCAGTCTCTCTCCATACCCAGGAAAGGGATCACCACACTATCTTCTTTGCCACTTCTGACTGAGATGGGATGGTTAAGGCAACTTTGAGACAATTTCCAGGCCCACTGAATTGCATTTGAAAGTGAGCTATCTTAGAACTGACCATGAAATATGCCACTAGTGAAGAGAGGTAATAGGGCAAAGGCTGTTCCCAGAGATCCACCCATGTATTTAGGTAAAACCACCCACAGAAAGATAAACCCAAGAAAAGACTCCTGAAAGGAGCTTTATAATCCTCTGTGATGGCAGAGACAGTGGGTTTTTTTCCTCTTTCTCTTTTCAAAACTATCCTCTCTCACTGTATGTGTGTTGGGGGAGGGGAGAAAGTGTGGAATAACCTCATGTCATAAAACCACCACAAGTAATTTAAAGGAGAGAAGGTAAAAGGACATGTTGAAAATTTGGTGTTTCTGATGGACAGAGTTCTGGAAAGGCAAGAATGACTTCACAGAAAGGCTGGAATACAGCAACGTGGCAACTAAATTCAGCGTATACCCAAAGAACCAGGCACCCCACTCCTTTCCTCCAGGGACTCTCAGCCTTTCTTAAGGCTACTAGTCACTATCTCAGCTCTACCAAGCTCAGGCAGTCCTCTAGGGAGAAGGGTCTGTAAGCACAACAAGCTGCTTGGCCTTAGAGACTCAAGCCAGGGTGCTCACCAGGCCTTCCTGAATAAGAAAAGGGCCCTGGTAGCTTTTTGGCATGACTTGCACAAAAGCAAGCAAGACTTATTATTCAGGCACACCCCTCCCCAACCCCTCCCTTCTGGGCATCCGGCCTCCCTAAGCCCCAATCCCAGGAGGCTTCTGCTCTTCTCATAACAGCTAGCGGGGTGGAGACCAAATCCTAGAAGCTACCACCATTCTAGAAAGGTGGGGCCCACAGGGGAGAATCCACACATCACAGAAAAGTCTGGAGGAGATAAAGGGAGATAGAGACCCATTAAGCAATGGAAAGGGCAAGGATTTGTTGGTGGAGAGGAGGAAGAAACCAGTCTTCTACCCTAGGAAGTAGAGAAGACCTTTCCTCAGACTGGTGCCCAGTTAAATATTAGTGATCTTGCCTAAAAGCAAACAGCTTCTGATGTGTCCCTCCACAACTCTCTCCTCCATCAACTCTTTCTTCCCCTATTAGTAAGAAACAGTTGGAGCCGCCAGTGGAAGCTATGAGAAGGGTGAGTGGGGGTGGGAGATCAGCCCATTGCAGCTCCCTACCCCCTCCTTCCTACTTAGTTCCCCTGCCCCCTCCTGGACCATGGCAGCTTTGCCCCAGAAAGGCGCCAATTCATGAACTGGAGGAAGTGTTCCTTTCCCCTGCCCCCATAGCCCATCAGGGGCAAGAAGAGACCTCGAGCTCGCAAGGAATCCTCCCTACTGCCTCATCCCACACGCAGGAAACTGGAATGTGAGAAAGAGGCCGGTCCCACCCAGTCCACACTTCTAGCCCGGCACCCANAGGAAAAGATTGTGAATTGGAAAAGATGTACATGATAAATTCAATTCTATCTCTGAAGAATCAGAAACACACTGTTCCGAACCTGTAATAATGCCAATTTTCAGCAACTTTAGTCATTAAAAGTCTGGTGGTGTTGGTAGCTAGATATTCTCCCCAGAGGGGAGATCTCCAGTCTGGAAATTCAAGTAAGGGGGACTCCCAGGAAGATACAAAAGAACCTAGATAGACTGTTGCCAAGCAACACTATTAGAACAGAGTTCAGAATAAATGTAGCTGTCATCTCATCTCATCCAGATAGAACTGGATTTGGAGTCAGGGACATAGACCAGATGA
>NW_027531027.1:131174-134922 GCF_008692635.1 Crocuta crocuta
TCTATTTTTTTAATAGTTTATTGTCAAGTTGGTTTCCATATAACATCCAGTGCTCATCCCCACAAGTGCCCTCCTCCATGCCCATCACCCCCCTTCCCCTCCCCCCACACCCATCAGTCCTCAGTTTGTTCTCATCATTCAAGAGTCTCTCATGGTTTGCTTCTCTCCCTCTCCCCCACTATTTCCTCCCTTCTTCTCCCCCACGGTCCTCCGTTAAGTTCCTCTTAATCCTCCTATATGTGCAAACATATGGTAGCTGTCCTCCTCTGCCTGACTTGTTTCACTCAGATGACCTCTAAATATCCCTTCCCCATCCATTGAAGCACTCTGCTGAGAGGAGGAAAAGAGAAAAGTAAAATTAACACCCTTAAAAAAAGCTACTGTTATGGGAAGCTAGAGAATATAGGAGAGTTAGCAGACTAGTGGTCAATACCACTTCTGTCAGCCCTCTCACAGAACAACCTTCCCCTCTCCAAGCCTAAGTATAGATTATTTGTTGCCTTCAAGGGTCCTCTTGCCTCACCAGTCCTTCTCTGTCCAGAGGACTATTGAAGGAGAAGCTTAACGGAAATCCCCAAGATAGTTCCTGCTCTATCATCTATACTTTCACAAATGGTAAACTGGAGAAATAAAGAAGTGGAGATATGCAGGATCCAAACAGTTTCCCTCTCTCATGTATAACTTCCTTTTCTGATCCCTTGCCTTTCCCTGAAGTCTGTAGGCAGGGCTGGTTCAATGGTTGAAAAACTGAGATTTTGCCTTCTATTCATGAAGTACCATTTTAGTGCCACTCGAGTGGCTCAAGCAATGCTAGGAATGGCAAGAGAATAAATAGTCCACATAGTCCCTGTTAAAGTTCAGCTGAATGCAGATCCAGAACCCTTCATATATTTCAAGGAGCTGGACTCTACATCTGCTCAAATGGATGGTCACATCAATGACCACTTGATCACCCTGACCTATTGAGGTAGGGCTAAAAATCCAGCAAATTAAAAAGGTTTTATCAAGACTTATTCAAGACCTAGATTCAAGTCCTGGCTTTGCTACTGGCTTTGCTCATTCTAGGTCAGGCCCTCCCTATCTGTGGGTCTCAGTTTTGCCATCTATACAATAAGAACGGTTAGACTTGACAGTAGTGAAGAAACTTTTCAACTCTAACAAACCAAAAACTCAAGAAAACCTTGAAAATTCAAAATTATCTCTTTTTAGGGAGTCGCAAAGACTTTTGGACCAAAAAAAATTAAAGAGGGCAGGGAAGGGGACTTCTTTTTTTCCCACAACTGCCTTATCAGCATAAAGTGTAGATGGCAGTTAATAAGCTTCTTCATTCTGGCTGCTAAACCAGACTTAGGAAACTGGTAACTAGAAGCAGAATCCAAGAATTGGCAGGAAGAGGGTACAGAGGAGCATGTTTTAACAGATGTAATGGAAGTTGAGCTAAAGGAGGCAATTGGCTGTAAAAGTGAAACCAACCCTGGACAGACTGCAGACATGTTTCATATTAATGAACAGATTTGATTTTTCCACTACCCTTCCCTATTTGTCATACTCCAGAAATAGCCTAATAGCATAAGTAATGAAGTAGGAGCAGAAAACAGGGAATTTCTTCCTTCATTAAAGTTACTAGTTGGCATGCAATGAACTAATGTAAGCCCCTGGATGCCTCAGCACTGTGATGAAGAATAACTAAAGGATCAGGAGGCACCTTGTGAAACCCTAAGCTCTCACTGGGAGACCACACAAATGCCAATGTTACTTTGCCTAAATTATCCACTTCCTTTTATCTGAGGACCAGGAATGCCTAAGAACAGGGAGCAAATTGCTTTGGGCAGAAGAAGGGATGTAACATCAAGATCTCAATCATTGAGTCAGAATAGAGGGTCAATGGGATAAGTATCAAAAATCTTGGACCCCAATCTTGGTTCTGTCATGTGCCCTTAGGTAGGTTTCTTTTTTTAGATTAATATCCTCATTAGTTAAAAAAAGAGAAATAGTGGGGTGGGGAGGGGGAGAAAATTGTTCTAGACAGTCTCAGAGGTCCCTTTTAGGTCAAGATTCTATGATCTTAATAGGTATGATATAGCAGAACAACATGGAAAATTCTCCACAGTTTTCACGCTATCAAAATTCAGCCCTCTCCTTCCAACTTGATTCAAGTTTCTGTCAATCTGCATAAAAATTACTTCAGTATTCAGGTAAGTTCAGTACCCTAGGCTGGACCTCAAACAGCTCATTCTCCAGTCTCTCTCCATACCCAGGAAAGGGATCACCACACTATCTTCTTTGCCACTTCTGACTGAGATGGGATGGTTAAGGCAACTTTGAGACAATTTCCAGGCCCACTGAATTGCATTTGAAAGTGAGCTATCTTAGAACTGACCATGAAATATGCCACTAGTGAAGAGAGGTAATAGGGCAAAGGCTGTTCCCAGAGATCCACCCATGTATTTAGGTAAAACCACCCACAGAAAGATAAACCCAAGAAAAGACTCCTGAAAGGAGCTTTATAATCCTCTGTGATGGCAGAGACAGTGGGTTTTTTTCCTCTTTCTCTTTTCAAAACTATCCTCTCTCACTGTATGTGTGTTGGGGGAGGGGAGAAAGTGTGGAATAACCTCATGTCATAAAACCACCACAAGTAATTTAAAGGAGAGAAGGTAAAAGGACATGTTGAAAATTTGGTGTTTCTGATGGACAGAGTTCTGGAAAGGCAAGAATGACTTCACAGAAAGGCTGGAATACAGCAACGTGGCAACTAAATTCAGCGTATACCCAAAGAACCAGGCACCCCACTCCTTTCCTCCAGGGACTCTCAGCCTTTCTTAAGGCTACTAGTCACTATCTCAGCTCTACCAAGCTCAGGCAGTCCTCTAGGGAGAAGGGTCTGTAAGCACAACAAGCTGCTTGGCCTTAGAGACTCAAGCCAGGGTGCTCACCAGGCCTTCCTGAATAAGAAAAGGGCCCTGGTAGCTTTTTGGCATGACTTGCACAAAAGCAAGCAAGACTTATTATTCAGGCACACCCCTCCCCAACCCCTCCCTTCTGGGCATCCGGCCTCCCTAAGCCCCAATCCCAGGAGGCTTCTGCTCTTCTCATAACAGCTAGCGGGGTGGAGACCAAATCCTAGAAGCTACCACCATTCTAGAAAGGTGGGGCCCACAGGGGAGAATCCACACATCACAGAAAAGTCTGGAGGAGATAAAGGGAGATAGAGACCCATTAAGCAATGGAAAGGGCAAGGATTTGTTGGTGGAGAGGAGGAAGAAACCAGTCTTCTACCCTAGGAAGTAGAGAAGACCTTTCCTCAGACTGGTGCCCAGTTAAATATTAGTGATCTTGCCTAAAAGCAAACAGCTTCTGATGTGTCCCTCCACAACTCTCTCCTCCATCAACTCTTTCTTCCCCTATTAGTAAGAAACAGTTGGAGCCGCCAGTGGAAGCTATGAGAAGGGTGAGTGGGGGTGGGAGATCAGCCCATTGCAGCTCCCTACCCCCTCCTTCCTACTTAGTTCCCCTGCCCCCTCCTGGACCATGGCAGCTTTGCCCCAGAAAGGCGCCAATTCATGAACTGGAGGAAGTGTTCCTTTCCCCTGCCCCCATAGCCCATCAGGGGCAAGAAGAGACCTCGAGCTCGCAAGGAATCCTCCCTACTGCCTCATCCCACACGCAGGAAACTGGAATGTGAGAAAGAGGCCGGTCCCACCCAGTCCACACTTCTAGCCCGGCACCCACTCACTCACACCCGCGC
>NW_027531027.1:135080-137772 GCF_008692635.1 Crocuta crocuta
CTCCATTCTCGCCCCTCCCTAACCCAGGCCTTGGCGGACGGCGTGGCGTTCTGACTGGGCAGATGGCTGGCCAAGCCCCTAGCCAGCAGCAAGGGGCTACTAGAATCAGCTAGAGCCCCCAGGGTGGCAGCGCACATCCCCAGTACTCACCGTCTTAGGCATGGTGGCTGCAAAAGGGGCAGAGTTGATGAAGTTACGCTAGGAGCTGTCGGGCAGAGCTGAGCACACAGTACACACAGCACGTACTCTGGGAACTGGGGGTTCGGATTGGGTCCCTCGCTAGCGTCAGGGCAACTGCTGGGCTTCCTGCTAACGGGCCACGACTTCAGAAACCCCACCCAGGAAAGAGCCGCCCCTGTAGCGTCGTCCGCTTCTTTATGTGGCTGGGCTTCCGCGCTGCTCCCCGCCCTTGCGCCCGCCTTCTTGCCGGCCTCTGGCCTCGCCCCGCCCCGCCCAGCCCAGCCTGGTCACAGCAGCCACGTGGGGCTCAGGCTGGGTCTGGGTGCTCCAAGGGGGACTCCTACCCCTGACCCAGCCCCACTCTTTCTCCAATCCCTTTCACAGCCCCTACCTCTTTGAATCCAGACCATCTGGCCCCACCCCCAAGCAGAGCCAGGCCTTGTAACTAATCTTAGCAGAGGTTTAGAGCACTTGACTGTAAATTTCTACTAATGGGGAGCTCACTACCTACCAAAACTGTCTATGCCCTCTCAAGACAACTCTGATTCTTAGAAAGTCCTTGTGTGTAGCAGAACTCCTTTTCTCTTATGGATCTCAGTTTTGCTCCCTGTGGCCACACAAATCCTCTACTGTCCTTAACAATTCCTTAAAGATCTGAAGATTGCATGACAACCCCTCACCAAAACTCCTCTTCTCTTGGCTACACTGCCTCACCTCCTCCAACACTTCATTCATATATCCCTTTTCCCATGTTTCCTCCATATTCTTGCTTAATCCTCATTTTCAACAGAATTGGGCTTCTTTTCTATATCTGTCCTCTACTCATTTTCTTTCCTTCAAATTCCAGTCTTCACATTCTTCAAACCAATGTCATGATGCTTTATCTTCTCCCCCAACATATTCATGATTTATGCGTTTACTTTCTAATAAGGCTATTATCGCCCAGGTTGGATGCAACCCCAGTCCACTCCTTTGAGATGTGTCTGTCTGCCAGTACTCATTCTAATTCTTCTTAAGGCCACAGAAGCCCAAGACAACAGAGTTCAAGACTACACCTGTTATCTGCATAAGTCAGAGTTTTACCTTGAAAGGGACTGATCATAATTTTTTTCCCCTCCTATCCACAGGCAACTATGTGAAGGTATGGTCTGAGTATCCTTTACAAAGTAGGGCAGCACATACCTCAAGGATAATGAGCCAACTTGGAGCATTGGAATGAATATTTGAGAGGGGTAGTCAGGACACCTGACCTGAGTTGTAAGCTAGAGTTGTAGCTTTGCCATTAATTCACTCTGTGACCACTGTGTGGCCTTGGGTAAGTCCCTTCCCCCTCTGAGCTTGAGTTTCCTCTTCTGTAACAAGAAATGACTGGATTCCTGGGCTTCCAAGGCCCTTTCCTGCTCTGACACTATAAAAAGATGAGAAAAGAAGTAGACTCCCTGGGACAATAAATGAATCTAGCAAGGTTGTATAAAGTCTGGCCTTGGATTTGCACTCAGGAATCAGCAGTCCTGTTCCCTGTTCCTCTCCTTTCCCAACTCACCAATGTGCATGAATCAGTGTGCCTCATTTCTCTCACTACTGTCAAGATTCATTGATGCGTGCTAGGGTATACAAAGTTCCCTGCCCAACTCATCATCGTGGAAGTGCAAATCAAAACTACAAGGAGATATCACCTCACCCCTGTCAGATTTGGCTAAAATAAAAAACACAAGAAGCAACAAGTGTTGATGAAGATGTGAAGGAAAAGGAAACTTCTTGCACTGATGGTGGGAATGCAAACATGCAGCCACTTTTGAAAACAGTATGAAGGTTCCTCAAAAAGTTAAAAATAGAACTACCCTAAGATCCAGTAATTGCACTACTGTATATTTACCCAAAAAATACAAAAACACTAATTAAAAGGCATACATGCACCCTTATGTTTATAGCAGCATTATTTACAAATAGCCAAATTATAGAAACAGTCCATGTCCATCAATAGAAGAATGGTTAAAAAATATGTGGATATGTGGTATACACACACACACACACACACACACACACACACACACACACTGGAATATTATTTATCCACAAAAATGAGTTAAATCTTCCCATTTTCAATGACATGGATGGAGCTAGAAAGTATAATGCTAAGTAAAATAAGTCAGTCAGAGAAAGACAAATACCATATAATTTCATGCATATGTGGAATTTAAGAAACAAATAATCATAGGTGAAAGAAAGAGAGGCATACCATGAAACAGACTCATAATTATAGAGAACAAACTAATGGTTACCAGAGGGAAGAGAGATGAGGAGATGGGTTAAATAGGTGATGGGGATTAAGGAGTTCACTTGTGAGAAGCACTGGATGATGTATGGAATTACTGAATCACTATATAGTATACCTGAAAGTAATATAACACTGTATGTTACCTATACTGGAATTTTTTTAATTTTTTTTTTTACAAATAGTTTATTGTCAAATTAGTTTCCATATAACACCCAGTGCTCATCCCCACGAGTG
>NW_027531027.1:138412-144595 GCF_008692635.1 Crocuta crocuta
TCAGCATAACACCCTCAAGGTCCATCCATGTTGCTACACATGGCCAGATTTCATTCTTTCTCATTGCCATGTAGTATTCCATGGTATAGATAAACCACATCTTCTTGATCCATTCATCCGTTGATGGACACTTAGGCTCTTTCCATGTTTTGGCTATTGTGGAGAGTGCTGCTATGAACATTGGGGTACATGTGCTCCTATGCCTCAGCATTTCTATATCCCTTGGGTAAATTCCTAGCAGTGCTATTTTTAAAAAAAATTTAAAAAATAAAAGTACTTCAGATATATTAAAGAATTAAAGAAAAAAAAAGATCTCTGCCCAAACTATTTCCTTGAGCTGAGCAGTTGACCCTCTGAGGAAGAGCAGCACTCCCCAGAAAGCCTGAGTAGCAGGGATAGCAATAGCAGCCAATCACATTCCTTGGCATTACCATGCATCTTTTCCCCCAGAAGTTCAAGGAACTCACTAACTCACTCATTCATGTTCTCCTAAAGCCCACTAGGGCCTCGAACTAAGCTAAGTGCCAAAAGGAGGAGGGAAAGTTGATTGAAGAATTCAACTTTTATTATCCATTCTGGAGAGAAGAAACCGCCTGTGTGTCATTCCCCATGTCCCATGTTAACACCCCCTGTAATACACAAGAGAAAACTGGTTATGAAATGTTAAGCAGGTGAACACACTATTAAAAGGGAAAAGGGGCACAGGAGTCTAAGTGGAGAAAGAGAGGTCAGAGGGTGAGAAAGCTAAGGAGAAGAAGGGTGGGAAAGGGAGGAAAGCATAGATGATCAGAAACTGTTTTAGTCCAGCCTCCATTCATATCGAAGAAACTGAGGATCAGAAAGAGGAAAGAACTTACCCAAGATTGGGCAATAAGCATAGAGAACGGATTCAGGGATAATAGAATTCAATTAAGCTGTTGTAATAATACAAGTAAGAAATTTTGAAAGCTAGAACAAGGGAAGTAGTCCCACCCCCCACCTTCACCAGACAAAAGCTGGTTATAGTGATTATGGTCAAGCAGCTGGACATACTTGAAGGTTACATTCAAAACCATCTGGCTAGAAGGGATCCATCTCAGTTATCACCCCATCTCCAAAGCAGAGTAGAGGCAACTGAGGTACTCTCTTGCTCTTCAATATGGCCAGAGAAACACACCTTTGTTTCTTACCTCTCTGTAAGACATTTTTACCTATATGGTCAGAACTTCTGATCTACGCACCATCCCATTCCCTGCCGTGATCCCATGTGAATTGAGAGTTAGCTCAATCTTCCTGGGATCAGAGTAATCTCCACATTTAGGATTAGATATGATGAGATTTATGCCACTTTTTGCGGAAAGAAGACATGTGAATAAGCGTTAACATATTGGCTATGCTGGGTGAGGGGAGTAAAAGGTATAAATACAGATTTTCAGAAATGCTGAATTCAGAAGGTGCAAGGAGGAATAGGGAAGTATTTTTCAAACAGTAAAGTTAGGTAAGGGCCAGTATGAACAGAAGATGGTACAGAACATTTCTGGAGCTGGAGTCCAAGGAAACTAGGGTCATCTGAATCAAGGGATAAAAGAAGCAAAAGGAAAAATTGGACCCAGGCTTTAGGGCCAGAAAGGGATCCAGGTGGAAAGGCTCAGCATTCCTAGGAGGCCGAGACCATTCTAGAGCAGCGGCAAGTCTGGATATTAAAGGCAAGGAAACTGAAAGCAGGAATTTCATAATGCAGATTTGTGTGAAAGCCTATGCCAAGCTAAAGAGAAAAATGAGATTGGACTTGTAATCACCTCCTACCCAAGACCTAAACTCACTTCAATAAAGAAGCCTACATTCTAAATGGTATTTCTCCTTCAGAGGACACAATAGTGCAGGAAAGACAATACCAGAGAGGAAATGAGTAAGGAGGAGTCCTGAGTTCCCTTATACTTTGAATAAAGAAGCAACTCCCCTCTCATTTATTGGATGGCAAGAGTTGAAAGATCCTCATCACTTAGAACTTTCTGAGGGCTGCTTTTCATTTTCATCACTGTTGGAAAGTCCTTCTTTACATCTAAATTAGATCTTTTCTGCTTCACTCAGCACAATTATCCTTGACTGATGGTTAGGGAAGGAATTAACTATGTCTCTGAAGTGGATCTTCTCCCCTTTACATAAAAAAGAAATGTGACAGAGATTACAGCAAACATTAGCTTGAGTTCACAAACTCTGAGGCCTTCTCTCTCTCTTCCTTCCCCTGGGTCAGTAGCCCAAGTACTAGGCTAGTTGTACCCTTTAAACAAATAAGAGAATAAGCAAAGGAATATACTCCTGTCTCCCCAAAGAAAACAGGTCCTCCTGGTACAATCTTCTGCAGTAAAGAAATGTTGCTTTTGGGGAGCCTGAGTGGCTCAGTCGGTTGGGTGGCCAACTTCAGCTCAGGTCATGATCTCGTGGTCTGTGGGTCCAAACCCCGCATCAGGCTCTGTGCTGGAAGCTCAGAGCCTGGAGCCTGCTTCCAATTCTGTGTCTCCCTCTCTCTCTGCTCCTCCCCCGCTTGCTCTCTGTCCCTCTCTGTCTCTCTCTTTCTCTCTCAAAAATGAATAAATAAATATTGCTTTTAATCATCCTTAACCTTCTACCCACTTCTTGGAAGCAAAAGCTAGGGTATGGGTGAAAGGGGAGAAGATATCATTAATGAGGCAACTAGGTGAAAGTGGGCATGATAACATTAATGAGGTACCTATCATGTGCTGAGCAGTGGGGTGGACATTTCAATATCTAGCAAGGAACTTCAGAAGTAGAAACGAAGAGTTTGAGGCTTTGAGAAGTGAAGCAACTTATCCAAAAGTTACAGTTTGTTGATGGTGATACATGGATTTGGGCCCAGGTTTTGTGAGTTTAAAGTCCACATTCTTTCCACAACCTGTCCTGTGACCAGGCAGACTTGAAGAGGGAGATGCATTTTAATATTCATATCACCCCTGCACTTCAGTAGTCAGACTAGACACCTTGAGATAGCAGGTGGGTAATAATAATCAGTGATGATACAGCATCTTGCCAATATCAAGTGCCCGGGAATATATATTATTAATCATATTAATGGACCACAGTGAGTTTCTCTCTGGTCTTTCCTCCAAAAAGGCTGGAAACTTTTTAAGAGCTTCTCCCAGCCAGCCAATATCAGTTCAATTTGAGCCAGTGTCCTCTTGAAGTATGAAATTAGCCCTGCCGAAAGGGTCTTCCAATAGAGTCATTAGACCTCAGTCCTACATCCAGTGACCAGAGACCACATGTGGTCAGATAGCCTGCTGAGTATATGGCAACATCCATGAATGACCCATAGTTCACAAACTCAATACCCCTAGAAGGAAACTATTTGTCCACTCTATCCATGTCTTCAGCAGTGACCAGGTGCCTGGTTCTATATGAGGCTCTACATGGGATGTTCATCCTCTTCCTCCCCAGGAGCTCTCCTTTCTGTTGGCCCTGTGTCTGTTGGTGGTTTTGCTGTTTGCACTGTCCTTTATGTGCACACTGTCATCATCTTTAACTCCCCTCTGCCCAACTCCTACCAACTGGCCGCCAAACCTTGCTCTCTGTCTGTCTTTCATGGCTTCTCTCCCCCTCATCTCCAGTCAGTGCCCTAGGACAATTGGCTCTCTGGTCTCCCTGCTCTCAGGCTGCCAAATTTAGGAAATCCTCCACCTGGCCATCCTCCACACAGACACCATGGTGATCTTGATAAGTGAAGTAATAACCTGTACAGAGTTGTCAGGTGACCCCATCAGCCCAACATGCACAGTTAACCTTTGTAGACTTCTCTTTCTAACAGCTCCCCAGCACAGCCCTTCCCTTAGAGCCAGGTTACTCATATTACATGTACACAGTACAGCAGGCTCACTCTTGTCTTTGTATAAAGCCCTCCCTTGATCTATCCTTCCCTCCTTTTTTTTTAATAGTTTATTGTCAAGTTGGTTTCCATATAACATCCAGTGTGAATCCTCACAAGTGCCCTCCTCCATACCCATCACTCCGCGTCCACTCCCCCCAACCCCCACACCCATCAGTCCTCAGTTTGTTCTCATCATTCATGAGTCTCTCATGGTTTGCCGCCCTCCCACTCCCCACTATTTTCCCCTTCTTCTCCCCCACTGTCCTCCATTAAGTTCCTCCTAATCCTCCTATAAGTGCAAACATATGGTAGCTGTCCTTCTCTCCCTGACTTATTTTGCTCAGCATAACACCCTCAAGGTCCATCCATGTTGCTACACATAGCCTGATTTTATTCTTCCTCATTGCCATGTAGTATTCCATTGATAGATAAACCACATCTTCTTGATCCATTTCTCCGCTGATGGACACTTAGGCTCTTTCCATGGTTTAGCTATTGTTAAGAGTCTTGCAATGAAAATTGGGGTACATGTGCCCCTATGCATCAGTATTCCTATATCCCTTGGGTAAATTCCTAGCAGTGCTATTGTTGGGTCATAGAGGAGTTCTAGTGTTATTTTTTGGGGGAACCTCCACATTGTTTTCCAGAGGGGATGCACCACTATACATTCCCATCAACAGTGCAGGAGGGTGCTCATTTCTCCACATCCTTGCCAGCATCTAAAGTCCTCTGATTTGCTCATTTTAGCCACTCTGACTGGCATGAGGTGGTATCTCAGTGTGGTTTTCATTTGTATTTCCATGAGGAGGAGGGGTGCTGAGCATCGTTTCATGTGTCTGTTGGCCATCTGGATGTCCTCTTTGGAGAAGTGTCTGTTCATGTCTTCTGCCCATTTCTTCACTGGATTTTTTGTTTTTTGGGTGTGGAGTTTGGTGAGTTTCTTATAGATTTTGGAAACTAACCCTTAACTGATATGTCATTTGCAACTATCTTTTCCCATTCCATCGGTTGCCTATTAGTTTTATGGATTGTTTCCTTTGCCGTGCAGAAGCTTTTAATCTTGATGAGGTCCCAAGAATTCATTTTTGCTCTTGATTCCCTTGCCTTTGGGGATGTGTCAAGTAAGAAATTGCTGCGGTGGAGGTCAAGGAGGTTGGTTCCTGGCTTTCTCCTCTAGGGTTTTGATGGTTTCCTGTCTCACGTTCAGGTCCTTTATCCATTTTGAGTTTATTTTTGTGTATGGTGTGAGAAAATGATCTAGTATCATTCTTTGGCATGTTGCTGTCCAGTTCTCCTAGCATCTCCCATCTGCTAAAGAGGCTGTCTTTCTTCCATTGGATACTCTTTCCTGCTTTGTCAAAGATTAGTTGGCTGTACACTTTTGGGTCCAATTCTGAGTTCTCAATTCTATTCCATTGGTCTATGTGTCTGTTTTTGTGCCAATACCATACTGTCTTGATGATGACAGCTTTGTAGTAGAGGCTAAAGTCTGAGATAGTGATGCCTCCCATTTTGGTTTTCTTCTTCAATATTACTTCAATTATTTAGCGTCTTTTGTGGTTTCATACAAATTTTAGGATCGTTTGTTCTAGTTTTGAGAAGTATGCTTGTGCAATTTTGATTAAGATTGCATTGAATATGTAGATTGCTCTGGGTAGTAATGATATTTTAACTATATTTATTCTTCCAATCTATAGCACGGAATGTTTTTCCATTTCTTTGTGTCTTCTTCAATTTCCTTCATAAGTTTTCTATAGTTTTCATCGTACAGATCTCTTATATCCTTGGTTAGGNGCTGGAGTAGTGATACTTATATGAGACAAACTGGACTTTAACGTAAAGACAGTAACAAGGGATGAAGAAGGGCATATATAATAATTACAGGGTCTATCCATCAGGAAGAGCTAACAATTACAAATGTCTACGCACCAAATATTGGAGCACCTAAATACATAAAACAGTTAATAACAAACAGAAACACTGTTATCGATAAGAACGTGCTAATAGCAGGGGACTTTAATATTCCCCTTACAGCAATGGATAGATCAACTAGACAGAAAATCACTAAAGAAATAATGGACTTNAGTTTAACAGATCAGTGAAATCAAGAGTTGGTTTTTTGAAAAAAATACACAAAATTGACAAACCTCTAGCCAGGCTACTCAAAAAGAAAAAAGAGAGCATTCAAATAGACAAAATCATGAATGAAAAAGGACTTATCACAACCAACCACTCAGAAATACAAGCAATTATCAGGGAATACTATGAAAAATTATATGCCAACAAATTGGACAACTTAGAAGAAATGGACAAATTCCTAA
>NW_027531027.1:144646-145426 GCF_008692635.1 Crocuta crocuta
CAGTTGGAAAAAAAAAAAAAAAAAAAAGCTTTACTTGATAATAAACTTCATAAATGTTAGCAGTGAGCTGTGGTTTCCAGGAGAGTTAATTCAAACCTAAAAGACTAAGGTCCAGAAGGAAAAGGAGTTCTGGCTTCTTGTTTACTGGTCAGACCCCATTTGAAGTCCTGTATACTGCTGTGGTCCCCCCACTTTAAGGGGAGACTCACACACTGGGATATATCCATGAGAGTGAGCTAGTTCTGGAGGGCCTGGGACCCAGGATTCATGAGAAACAGTTGGAGGATCTGAGGTTGTATGACTTTGAAAAGATTGAGGGGGATGTTGTCTATGCATTTGGACTTCCAAATGGTCACTCTAAGTATAGGTAATAGATGGTCTCTATATGGCCCCAAAGGGCAGAGCTGGGAGAAAGCTATAATGAGATGCAAGGAATAAAGTTTTTATGCTATCTGTCTAAAACTGGAGACAATTATTACTGAAGTAATAATTGGAGATATGTGAGCAAAGGTTGGAAGAACTCACACTCCGGGAACTTGAAGCAGAGATTCTTATACTCTGAGAGTCTTAAAAACCAATATGTTAAAAATCCTCAAGTGAAAAGAGAGCCACTTTCAAATCATTATCTCATTCACTGCTAAGAACATCTTAGGTAGAAAGAATAGGTATTAATCTTTATTTGACAGATAAGGTAAATGAGGTTCAAAAAAGTGTTGTCACTTGGCCATGATCACACTAGGAGTAAGAACCTGAAATTAAGCCATCTGACTTTATCAATCA
>NW_027531027.1:145452-150383 GCF_008692635.1 Crocuta crocuta
ATCTCTCTTTATCAATCATCCAGTCATTCATTTTATTCATTCAGAAAATGTGTATGTATAATCTTACTATCCACAATGCTCTGTACTAGGCTGTAGGGATATAGGCATGAAAAGACAGAAGTCCTTACTCTCAGAGAGCTCCCTTCCTAGTGGAAGAGACAGCCAAGAAACATTATGGAAATATGTTCTTTCTACTCTTTCTACCATTCCTCACATCCTAAGTGTTGAGATATGGGATCAGAGCCTTCAAATCAGCAAGGCCAATTGAAACCATGTCCAATGCTCTGAAAAAGTGTAGGTAAATGAACAAGGAACAGAGGGAGGATGGCTCAAGGGTTTGAGCAGAATCCTCCCCCGATTGCTGAAGGCCTTCTTAAGAATACTTCTCAATACCCTCTGCTGATGGCTAGAGTTGTAGATGGTTTATTAATATGCATATATATCTGCAGCAAGATATCCACATGATTTTTTTTTTGTATGTGCATGAAAGAGGGAAAGAAAGTACTACATGGTAAGATAGTATAAGGAACACTGAATTTGGAACAAGAAGACCTATTTTTAGCCCCTGTTCTGCCATTTACTGCTCCAAAAAATTTAGGCAAATCAATTGATTAACCTCAAGCCTCAGTTTCCTCTTCTGTAAAAACTGAGGTAATAATAACTGATACCTCCCAGGATTGTTGTCTAAAGAGATATAAGTGTAAATATGAGGAGCGTTTCTGCAAAACATAAAGTGCTTACCTATGGTAAATGAATGATCATAGCTATGTGGGTGGAAATATAGGTTCCAAGTCTTCCTGGGTTTAGATGTGCCTCTGTTTGGCCATATGTTGTGTTGTCTATAGCTCCTATACTTGTGTATGTGTCCTTTTGAGTGTGTGTGTGTTGATGGACTTAATTTGTATTTTCCAGTTGCTGATATGTAGATTCACCTCAGAAACACATTTTTTCATTCCTTAACCTCTAGTCTCAGACCAAAAGACATTTTAATATTCTTTTATCTGAGAAATACAAGTTTCAACCTATGTTTTGAAAGCCCTTCCTCTTCTTCCCATCATCCCCAAAGCACTTTGCTTATGTTCAACTCAGCCACGTGTATACGTGTAGATGAGAGCCCATATGTAGATGTGTCTCAGTGAGAAGAATGCAGGGCCCTCAACCAAGTTTGACATGCCTCTCAGAACCAGCTACATCATGTGTCCCTGGACCTCCTCATGGGCTCCAGAGGATGTGTTGCTGGTAGGTATAATGCCTCAGGGGAAGAGGGGGAACTGTTCTCTACTTCCTCTCACACACCTATCACTACCCAAACCCTTCAGCCTCCCCTTCTCCAAAGCTTTGAGATTAGAGGATGAGTGGTCTGGCTTTACTTTCCTCAGATCAATGAAACCTCAAATGTGCTTCCAGATGACTGGGCTCAAAGATATTCAGCCAATTTTTCTGTGTCAGAATGTTTAGGAGAAGAAAGAGAGCCTGGAGAGAGCACTCTGTGTTTAACTCATAGAAACACTGAGTCTTAGAGCCAGTCCCATTTTTCATCATTGCCTTACCCACCTTTTCCATATCCTTCTGAAAGGATGAAAACAGAAATCAGAATCCTAAAATATCATACCTTTAACTAGGCTACATGCCCCATTTTATATGTAAGGACATTAAGGCCAAGAGGAGCCAATGAACTTGCTCAGGGAGAAACCTAGCTCTCATGATTCCCAGGAGAGTGTTCTTCCACTGGGTCTCCAGATTCAAGAGCATAAGGATCAAGCCAGTTAGTTAAAAAAACAAAAGGTCCTATAGTTCTGTTGCTGTGGAGACATCTCCTAAAAACAGAAGCTGAATAATTCTAAGGGAGAAAAATAAAAATACAGAGACTAACTGGTAAGTGTCTCTGCCAAGAGCAAACCTGGACAGAGTACCTACAATTACTCAGGGCAGGATCTAAGACTCAGAAAAAATATGTCCAGCAACTTATCTGGAAACTGTAGAGGTCTTGTTCCCCTTGCAACATGAGTTGGAGATCTCCAACAAAATCTTCTAAAATCAAAGGTTGTGGCTAGCATTCTCTTCTCATCTCCCAGCAACTTGAACGGCTCCAGGCTTTCCTGATTGATGAGGTTTGTCATAGAAATGAGATCATCCTGGCTTCCTGGGCAAAGAGGCCTCTGTATGGATCCACCCACTGACTGGCTGTGTCCCAGAGCTGTAAGTGCACCAGTTCTCTGGTGCTCCACACTTTTGTTGTTTCCATTTTCTAGGGAGCTGGATCAGCACAGTATGCCCTAGAAGTCATATGGTTGCCTGATGGTCTAGGGGGGTTTCTTCTCATCCCTAAAGGCTCTGGTCTCATAGATTACATGGAAAATGGAGACAGAAGTAATGAAATAACTTTACCTCATCATATTTACTCATTTATCATCTCATTTATTTCTTGAAAGTATTCCACTCCTACCTAAGTTCTCCGACTCCCTAGGCATGGCGGGACTAGGGATACTTCCATTTCCTGTTCAGTGTCGTACTTTTCCCACTTTAAGGTCTCTGCAGATACTGTTCCTTCTGACTGGTACACTTTCTGGGACACTCTTCCTCTGGCTATTTGCATGACTGGCTCTTTCCCTTCATTTAGATCTCAGTTTAAATATAACTCCGTTCTTTAACCATTCTTTCTAGAGAATAGAATGCCTCCTACCCTCGTCCCAGGGGAAAAAAAAAACACTTTATTCTCAATATCAGATATTTGTCTCCTTCACAGCACTTACTATTGTTTGTAATAATGTATTTTATCTATGTGTTTACTTAATATCTTCCTTCTTACAGTATGCAGAATAACAGAATACTGGTCCCACCAAAGATGTCCACATCTTAATCCCCAGAACCTAGAGATGTGTTATATTATATAATAAAGATGAATTAAGATTGCAGATAGAATTAAGGTTACTAATCATTTGACCTTGAGATGGAGAGATTATCCACAGCCAAGGAATGTAGGAAGTTTCAAGAAACTGGAAAAGACAAGGAAATTGATTCTCCCCTAGTCTACAGAAGCAATGCAGCCTTGTTAACCCATTTTAGACATCTGAACTCCAGAATTGTAAGAGAATAAATTAGCGCTGCTTTAAGCTACTAAGTTTGTAGTGATTTATTACAGTAGTCATAGGAAGCTATTACACTCCCCATTAGATTATGACAGATATTCTTTTTCAAACTTTCATATATACAGATGATGATTTTCAAACAATAACCTTTTCTAGAGCACCTGCTATGTGACATGTGCAGTGGTAGGACCTTTCTCATGTTATTTGCAGTGGTAATGGTCTGTTTTTCACATGTTATGTCTTATTGTCTCATTTACTTCTTGCCTTGGCAAGGTAGAGATTCCTAGTCCTACTATGAAAAGGCTCAAAGAAGGTATTAGCCCTCTCAAAGACCATATATCCAGTGAGTATAAGAGCTAGAATTAGAATCCAGCTCTCCAGACATCCAATAATAATTTCTTATTATCTACATCCACCACTCCCTTACACACAATCTCTCATACACTGAACCTATCTTATTTCTTCCCTTAAACAACATTCTGAACATTCCTACCTTCTCCTTGATGAAGTGATATACCCTGCATTTTAGCAACTACTTTTTCTCCATTTTCTCCTGGTGAAAGACAAAACTGAGTAGAAAGATCACAGGATTTGGCCTTCCAGCCTAGGTTTGAGTGCTCACTTGATGACTTATGGACAGTGATCTTTGGTATTCTCTCCTCATCCAGAGTCAAGACCTACTTTTTCCTTACAACTGCTTTTCTCTTTTTAAGTGCAGCTGAATTTCTCTAGTCAGGCTGGTATCTTCATTTTCCAGATCTGTTCTCCACCGTACCCCCACAAACACTGAAAACCAATATTTATTGAGTGCTTATTATGTGCCAAGCCCTTTGCTAAGTACTTAATATGCATTATTATCTCATTTAAATCCTCACAGTCTTAAATCATAGGTATTATTATCAGCATGTTATAGATGAGGAAGCTGAAGCTGAGAGAGATTAAATAATTTGCTCAAGGTAATTGGCACCTGTAGATAACAAGCTATCATCCCAGATACTCTGATGCAGGACCCACACTTTTAACTACTATACTCATTCTACACACACACACACACACACACACACACACACACACACACCCTGCACAGTCACACCTTAAAGACTTTCCTGTAGTTCCTCCTTCCTCCTGGAAAGTGGGAATGGAGGGGAGGAGTAAGGAAAGTGTTACATCAAATAGAAGGAACAGAATCTACAAAGTCAAAGAAGCAAAAGGGATCACAGAAACTTAGAAATCTACTATTTGGATCTGGATTAGACTGGAGCATTGGGTCATAAACATGTTCCACCTCAAACAGGTTCCACATCACAGATGTCTCCAACTCAACATTTCCAAAAACCCCTTCCTATCTTTTCTATCATACCTGCTCTCCTTCAGAAACCTAAGAGTCATCCTTAACACCTCCTTCTTCCTTATCCCCAGGCAAGTTAAGACTATTGCCAAGTCCTATCAAAGGGTCTCCTAACTAGTTTTCAAATCTATCCACTTCTTTTCATCTCCACTGCTGGTACCCTGGTCCCAGCCAAGTTGAATGGATCACTGCAGAAGGTTCCTAACTGATCTCCCCATATCCTTTCTGGCTTTCCTACAATATATTCTCCACCAAACAGTCATAGGATTTTTTTAAATATTAAAATCTGATCATGTCACTCTCCAGCTTAAATGCCTTCAATGGCTTCTCCTCTTTGCTCATGATAAAGAACAGAATCTTTGTCATAGTCTTTAAAAGCTCTTTGTTATCTGGCTCTGCCTACCTCTTTAACCTCTCAATCAACTCTCCCTGTTACTATTTGGCTCCCAGACACACTGGCCCTCTTTCTGTTTCTAAAATGTATCATTATTCCT
>NW_027531027.1:150389-150960 GCF_008692635.1 Crocuta crocuta
AAGCTCCCTGCCATATGTCCTCAGAGAACTAGCCAGTCTTCCTCCAGATAACCTAACCACAGTTTTTAAGTATACATTTATTTGAGTCTTGAGTTGAGTAATATCTACTTCCCCAAGAAGTCTATAAATTCTTTCAGAGCAAGAACAGTGTCTATTTTTTACCACTATAGAATTCCAATGCCTAACACAGTGTTTGGCATATGATATAGTTGGTACTTGGTAAGTATAAATAAATGAGAGGTGGTAAGTTTGCAAAGGGTCTTGCACCTCATGCTAAGAGTTTTTAATGTTATTCTGAGAACAATAAGAAACTGCTGATGTTTTCAAAACACATGAGTGACTTGATCAAGTTTTGCTTTTAGAAAGGATAACATTGCCGAACAAAGGNCAAAATTATGAGGATCTGAGCTATTTTATTTCATGTAGGCCAACCATCTCTCAGTTTATCCGTCTCTGCACTCATTCCACAAGTGATCTGAGGCAATTTACTTCAGAAAAGCAACAAAATTATAAAAATAAATAAATAACAATTTTAAATAAAATTAAATAAAAATGAAAAATTTAAGAATCA
>NW_027531027.1:151084-155578 GCF_008692635.1 Crocuta crocuta
GAAGTCTTTTACCCTGTTGATGAAGGTCAAAGAGAAGGAGAAATTAGTACGATATGGAAGCCACTAAAGTTCACACAGCTGAGCTATGAATTTGGCCCTGAGCTTCCTGGAGTCTGTGTGGAAAGGGAGATGTAATCAGCACATAGTTTTCATTATAGAAAAATAAAAGGCATTATTCTTCAGTTCTGACTAGAGAGATAGTATTAAGAATGGAGAGGGGAGCCTGGTTGGCTCAGTCGGTTAAGCAACCAACTTCAGCTCAGGTCATGATCTCGCGGTTGGTGAGTTCCAGCCCTGCGTTGGGCTCTGAGGCTGACAGCTCAGAGTTTGGAGCCTGTTTCAGATTCTGTGTCTCCCTCTCTCTCTGCCCCTCACTCATTCACACTCTGTCTCTTTCCTTCAAAAATAAATAAACATTAAAAAAAAAAAAAGAATGGAGGGGCGCCTGGGTGGCTCAGTCGGTTAAGTGTCCTCGACTTCAGCTCAGGTCATGATTTCAGGTTGCTGGGTTTGAGCCCCACATTGGGCTCTGTGCTGACAGCTAGCTCAGAGCCTGGAGCCTGCCTTCCGATTCTGTGTCTCCTTCTCTCTCTGACCCTCCCTTGCTCATGCTGTCTCTATCTCTCTCTCAAAAATAAATAAAACAAAAAAATTTTAATGTAGAGAATAGGATAAATTAGAGAGAGATTAAAAGAGGTTGAATTGCTAGGACTTCGTGATTAGGAACTCTAGAAGAGAACCAATTTGTGGGGTAAGGAAAAGATGATAAAGTTTTCAGTGATAGTGAGCTTGAGTTACCCATGAACCATCCAGGTGAAGAGGTCCAACAGTAGTTGAGTTGTCTCATCTCAATATTTCCTCCACCGTTCCCTACCCTCCGTCACTCCACCACGCATCTCCTCTGTGTTGGAATCACACTTAATCATCCCTGAGTAGGTCTCAACTCTGTTCCTTTGAGCCTACTGTTCCTTCAGTTTTATAATACTTGTCTCCCTGACCAACTGCTACTCACCCTTGCTAACCCAAGGCAAATGTCATTTTCACTGAGAAGCTGTCCTACCACCCACAGAAACTCCCTTCCTGCTTCTGTGCTCCCATTATGCTTTAGACACCAAACTTTCCCACTGTCCTCTAATTACTATTGTCTGCCTTCTCCATTAGACTATCAGCTAAATGTACATGCTTTAGGGAAACTCCATAGAGGGGAAATAAAGAGAACCCCATGCTATGGTGACCTGCGAGTAGGAGGGGTCATTACACAAAGCCCAGAAGACAGCTGGGGAAAACTCCTCCAGTGCAGATGAGAACAGGACCAGAGCAGAGATCCATGGGGACACATTGCCAGGGGGCAGTATCTGCCAAGGGTAGAGGGGCGGTGCCCTCGGCTCTTGACCCTAGAGCAGCCTGGGGAACATACTCTGGGAGCAACAATCTGAAGGTCAGCCAACCTGGGCTCAGACCCTTCCTGATTCTGCCCACATACGGGAGGATGGGGCTAAATCTTCACAGAGGAGCCAGGTTCCTCCCAGCCCAGTATCACAGAAATGAGTCAGTTATGGCTTAGTTTCAGCTCCATTACTGGCATCTTGGGCCAGGAAAGTGTTAGTCTTGCTGTGAGATTCAGGATAATTAACTTTGTATTGCTTTTGTTAATCCTTCTCTATTTACCCTGAAGTTACAAGTGGGTTCAAGAGAGTTATATATCTGACTCAAGTTTAAAAGCCTTCAGTGGTATTCTGATACTTATAAGCTAAATTCCAAACTCCTTAGCAAGGCATATCTGACTAGCTTAAGCTGTCCACTTAAACATCACCTTTCTTTCCAGTGATACAAAAATGGGACTGGACTGAAAAGCCTTATTTTCTGACTCCTTTGGACTTTTGGGTATGATGTTCCCATTGCCTAAAATGATTTTCCCATGCTGGCTTCCTCCTTTCCCCACTGCTCCTGTTTACCTGAAAAACTGGTAATTTTCCTTTAGTCTCACTTCACCTTAACTGACGTGTCCTCCCTGACCATAGCCACTTTCCCAGACTGGATTTTTTTCTCCTGCCCTGAGCTCCCACAGTTCCTTGAGCTTCCTTTTCTCTTTGAACTCAGATAACATTTGTAGGAGAAATTAAATATGATGCCCCCCAAAAGGACATATGGGCTTATGGGAGTCAAGGATATGGTTTGACAATGCTTTGTGACTCTGGAATGAAGGAGATGGGCATCAAGGTGTGCTGAGTTTTAGTCTTAGCTCTGCCACTAATGAGCTGCATTATCTTGTTATCTGTATTTTCAGTTATTTTGCCTCTCTACGCCTCCATATCTCCATTTGATGGTAGGATAGGACTGAAAGATGTCAGTGGCCAATTCCAACTCTGAAATACTAGGATTTTTTTAAATGTGGGGGAAGAGATAAATGAACTCATATGAGAGAAAAAAAGGATAAATGAGAGCCATCCCATCATCACAATGCACATTACAGATTTAACTGTCAAGAATCCTGTGACTTTCCAGCCTGTCAAGTACTGCTTATTATTTACAACATTCTGTTCAGTATTGTATGTATTGTTTTACAGATCACTGAGTCCTTCACTTGCATTATTTCATTTTATAGCAGCTAGTGAGAGACAGAACAAACATTTAAAGGCTGTCTTTAGGTCTTTATTTATTTATTTTAATGTTTTATTTATTTTTAGGAGAGAGAGAGAGAGACAGCGTGAGCAGGGGAGGGTCAGAGAGAGGGAGTCACAGACTGAAACAGGCTCCAGGCTCTGAGCTGGCAGTCAGCACAGAGCCCGACGCAGGGCTCGAACCCACGAACCGCGAGATCATGACCTAAGCGAAAGTTGGACGCTTAACCGACTAAGCCACCCAGGCGCCCCTGTCTTTAGGTCTTTAAAGGTGTTCTTTAGAAGAGAAAACTGAGGGAGAGAAATAAGTGGTTGTCACAGTCAGTGCTCAAATGACTTAAGGTTTAAATACTTGCAGTCACCCTTTGTAGAGTCACCAACCTTTCCAATTTGCAAGGGATGTGAGATTTTCAGTTTTAAAATGAAAAAAGTCCAGGCACACCAGAAAGTTTGGTTATCTATACAATTAACTAGCCCTCCTGATCCTAAGCACCCTTGAGGTAAGCGGATGTAGCTGGGGAGCAGTGGAGTAGTACCATCCCTCCCCCATGGTCCTGCCCTACTGAGGACCAGGAGGCTAACCTAGCCCTGTTTGTTCTTCCCTAGTCTGGGTTACCTCTGACTGGGATTCTATTAGCTTAATAGTTCACACCCTGGATGAATGTTAGAATAACTTGGAGAGATTTTCAAAATTAATATGCCTCGACCCCAAGCCAGATCAATTAAATCGAATCCTCTAGTGTGAATAAAGTCTGTTCACCAGTATTTTTATAAGCTCTCTGGGTGATTCTAATGTGCAGCCAGGCCTAGGAACTACTGCGTCTATCTGTTCTAAGTTTAACTACAGAATATATTAGGTCCCTGGATAGAAAAATTTCTCTCCCAAAGGCCTTCTCCCTTCTTCTGCCTTTCCTAGCCTTCCAGCATACAAAATTTCCTCTAGACTCTCAAAAGAGGCCTTCTGCAGAATGGGGAAGCCCTTCCCCATCCCTCTCCTTTTCGTAGCAGCTTAAGGTGATCTCCTTCCTGAAATTGGCATTTTTGTAAAGGGATTTTGGAAATCATCAAGATTAAAAGGACAAAGCACTAATGGTGAAAAATTAGATACTGGGGAGGTCACTAATGATGAAAAATTAGACACTAGGGAATCACACTACCTAGGTAACCTCCTACCTCTCAGGTTAATAATGGAGATAATTTAAACTAGGACCCAGTAGGAGAAAGAGCTGTGGAAGTTCTAGTCTTGCTGGAAGCTTTGCAGTTCTCACAGGTCAGATGTTGTAGGAGAAGGAAGGGGCTGGTGGGGGCAGGGTAGCTAGGCAATGAAAGGAAAGATCTCTGCAAGGGTCGGGCTGGAAAGCCAGGGTGACTGTGGTTTTTGTTCTATCTCACTGCAAGTCTCATTGCAAGACTTCTGGCTTTGTCTTCCCCATCAGCCCCAGGCAAGCAGTGTAGGCCCACAGCATTTGTCAAGTCTGAGACTCACAAAAACTAGAAGAAAAGTGAGTTGGAGGCCACCTAACTGACTCTGTGACCCTCTCTTTACATACCTTCATTGGTGATAAGCTTACTCCAATCCTTAGTTGGATAGCCTAATCCATCACAAGAGACTTAGGGCATTCAAAGAGCTTCTTTTATTTAATCCAAAATTGGTTTCCCTGGAATTTTTAACTTTTGGCTCCAATTCCTTCAACTATTTCCCTGAGTTAGGTCCACTCTTTCTTAGCTCACTTGCTTCCTTTTTGGACAGGATCCAATTTGTCATTTGTCTGTGTGCCTGTTAACATGCCATGCCCAAAACTGGACCTGGACTCTGCCTAATAAAGAGATGAACTTCTTTTAGAAATGATATTTCTATTAATATAGTCCAAGA
>NW_027531027.1:155760-156147 GCF_008692635.1 Crocuta crocuta
GATATCACACACACACACACACACACACACACACACACACACACACACACACCATAATTTTCATTCTCAACCTGCTGATATATAATCTGCTTTACACTCAACAGTATTTCCTTGTATGTCAACTAAAATGAGTCTATTTTACCATTTTAAGTGGTTTCATTGAATGGCTATACCATGGTTTGTTTAACCATTCTGCTATCAAAGGACACTTGGACTGTTTCCAATTGTGTATCATCAAACAGCATTATGCACATATTTCTGCACAGTGGTCCACGTTTATTGCTCAATTGGTCAAAGGGTGAGCAAATTTTAAATTTTGATACATGTCACCAAACAATCCTTAGATAAATTGTTCTAACTCCCATTTCATTTCCATGAACAGTGCAT
>NW_027531027.1:156889-159456 GCF_008692635.1 Crocuta crocuta
TTGATCATTTTTTTGTTAAGTTAGTTATTTATATTTTTATAAATTATTTATTAATATTATTTAATCATTTCTTCCTGAGGTCTTATCTTTTAATTACTGATTTATAAAATTTCTTTATATTTTAAGGATATGAATTCTTTTTATGTCAAATATCTTACAGATTTGTCCCTAGTTTGTCCTTTGTCTTTTAATTTTAATTTTTGAAACATATTTTTTAAATTTTTAGATCACCATCCTCTATCAATATTCATTTTGTTATTTATGTCCTATACTACCAAGGTTATAAAAATTTCAATCTATATTTATTTTTAATCCATTCAGGTCCTCATTCCAGCTACTATACTTTTCCTCCTCCCACCTCTGCCTTCCATGGAATCTACTCTCCTCTGCTCTCTGCTAGGTAACTGCTAGATTAAAACTCATAAACTGAAATATGCTAATAGCTGCCTATATGTTCTCAGGTTCACAGGTATGTTATCCTGACATGTTGATAGGAAATTCTTGGAAGTAACTGTTATCCCAAAGGAATACCTCTCTAATGGTGTAATTCTAAGCACTAAGACAGATGGGTGAAGGAAATGATTTGGAGGCAGCAGGTTCAGGGATGTAGGTGGTATAGTGGAAATAGTATCAGGTTTAAAGTTAAACAAATCTGCATTTTGGATACCAGCATTAGCTGTGTGACTAATTTATATTCCCTCTCTAGGACCGAGTTTCTTAATCCATAAAATGAGAATACTACTATGTGTTCTTTATAGTTATTTCTTGTTTGTCATCTGTGTCCCCCCATCCAGTTTCATTACCACCAAACTCCCAGCATCCAGCTCTTGACAGATAAAAGGTGCACAGTGAATGTTTATTACTTGAATTAATGGATCCATGGAAAAGTGGCTGGAAAATAGGTACTGTGTAGGTTTCTGTGTAGGTACTGTGTGGGTTCCTGTGGTTTCTTTCCCTCTCAGAATCCTCCCAGAGCAGGCCCAACCTTTAGCTGCCCCCCATGGAAGAAAAAACTCTTACATTTCTACCCTCTCCAATTTCAGACAGTAAGAAATGGCCTCCTTTTCCCTGATTAAGAAGATAGCCAAGAACACCTGGGCTAAGACAAACCTGTGGGCAAAAGGGGACCACTCTCTATTTGCCTCAGTGTGGCAGGGTATGCTGCCAAGGATGTGCCAGTCTTTTCTGAGGGCAGCACACCATACTCACCTGCTGGCTTAGGATCCAGGAACCCTGGAGCCCATAACCTTCTTACTTCCCAAATAGACAGCAAACTTCCAATCTGGGAGATTCATACTGGGGTCTTGGCTCTATCACTTATTTATTCTGCAACCTTGGAAAATTCACTTTCACTTTTCAGGGTCTCTGGAAAAATGGAGCTCATAATACTTGCCCTACTTTCCTCATAAGGAGCAAGTGTGACAATGAGAGGTCCACATATTTGTTGTAGCACTTCATACCTGCAGAGTTATTTAATTGCATCCTCACCACGACCCCCTGTGGTGAGTATCATGATGCCTGTATTACAGGATATGAAACTGGGACTCAGCAACGTTAAGTAAATTGCCTAAGATCACACAGCTATCCAATTGGCACAGTTGGATTTAAATTCAGATCTCTCTGATTACTGCTGCTCCTACTGAATGCCAGGCACTGTGCTAGGCACTAGGGATATCATCATCAAGTCCTAGTTCCTCAGGGAGCTTACAGTTTAGTAGATGAGGAAGATGTGTAAATAAATGACCAAGGTACAGGGTGATAAATAAAATGACAGAGAGATTATGGGAGAATGGAGGAAGGGCATCAAATCCAGCCTTGAAGGAGCAGAAAAGGTTGTTTTTTTTGTTTTTTTTTTTTTACATTTATTTATTTTTGAGAGACAGAGTGTGAGCAAGGGAGGGGCAGAGAGAGAAGGAGACACAGAATCTGAAACAGGCTCTGAGATATCAGCACAGAGCCCGACGTGGGGCTTGAACCTACGAATCCGTGAGATCATGACCTGAGCTGAAGTCTGGTGCTTAACCGACTGAGCCACCCAGGTGCCCCAGAAAAGTTTTACAAAATTGTGGAGCTTGAGCTGAAATTTGAAGAGTAAGCAGCAGTTCTCCACATAGACCAGGGAGAGGGAAACTCATGCCAGGCAGAAAGAACATCAAGTACACAAGTGAGAAGTGTGAAAACATACATCAACCATAAAACAGCATTAATTAGAACAGTTTGGTACCAAAGAAAGAACAAAAAAAACAGCTAGTCAGCAAAGAGTTTATTCATAGTCAAATATGCATAAGAGAATTTGTTTATCACCTGTTGAATTTCATTCAGTGAATATTTTATTGAAAACCTATGATTTGATATGTGCTCTATTAGGTATTGAAGATACAGCTGTATAAAAAATCATTGCCATCATGGGCCTTACATTCTAGTGGGAGAGACAGACAATAAATAAATCAGTCTAATATGTAGTAAATTAGATGGTGATAAGTATTAAATAATAAAGCAGAGCAGGAAATAAAGGATGTGAGGTAAGTACTAAATTTAGATAAAGAGGTCAGAGAAGGCCACATTGA
>NW_027531027.1:159659-160059 GCF_008692635.1 Crocuta crocuta
CATTAAATAGCAACATGAAGAAATTGAAGGGACAAGCAAATTATCTGGGGAAAGAGCATTATAGGCAGAGGGATTAGCAAGGGCAAAGGTCCTGAGTTGATAGTTCATGTGTTCTTAGAACAACAAGGAGGGGCGCCTGGGTGGCTTAGTCGGTTAAGCGTTCGACTTTCGCTTAGGTCATGATCTTGCGGTTCGTGGGTTCGAGCCCCGCGTCTGACTGCCAGCTCAGNCTTCAAATAAAAAGTCATATTAAGAGATATCAGAATATTAATGAACTTCTTTACACTGATTTCAATGGCTTATTATTATTTTTATTTTTAATTTCATAGGATCAGGGACACTAGAACCTGTTCATCATTTAGGGCCTTTTCTTCACCTAACCTGGCATCATAGTTATAAA
>NW_027531027.1:160065-173509 GCF_008692635.1 Crocuta crocuta
TGTTAGGGTAAGGTGGGATATACTGCCCTTCTGGGCCTGTTTCGATGCCTCTCTGACTGCTACTTCTCAGTCATCTTTGTCAGGGTCCCTGGACAAGAAGTAGAAACTTTTTTTAGCAAAAACCTCTTTTGGGGGTTGTGAGGGCCAGCTGGGGAGAAAGCAAAGAGATTTCTCCAAGAAGGTGAATAAAGGGTGTCTGGTCTGATGGTAATGCATTAGCCCACATAGGTTTACGGCCAATTCTGTCCTGAAATACTATGTGACCTTGGTTACTGACTTCAACTTTCTGAAACTCAGCCTCCTTCTTAATAAAACGGAACTATTATCCATTGTGCTGGAGTTCTCATGAGGTTTGCAGGAGAATAAGCTATTAGATACTGCAAGTGTGAGAATATTTCCTATTACTACAAATAGCTTTAGGAAATATTGGACCATTAAGGTGAACACAGCTCTTGGTAAAGACGAAGCTCACTGAATTTCACTAGGGCAGGAATAAGAGGACAGAGCAAGAAAGCCTGAGAGAAGCCTGGGGAAAACCAGGGGAAACCGAAGCAGAGTTATAAAAATGGAAATCTGACTTTATTCTCTTAATAAGAACTGGGATGTGATTAATTTTATGGCTTTATTGGACTTTGTTTGGTGGTGATGGGTTAGAGATGAATTATAAATATATATAGTATGTAAAAAGCTCTTTATAAAAGAAACCTTTAATAAGTTATTTATAGATTTTGGATACCAACTCTTTATCTGATATGTCGTTTGCAAATATCTTCTCCCATTCTGTCGGTTGCCTTTTAGTTTTGCTGATTGTTTCCTTCACTGTGCAGAAGCTTTTTTTTATTTTGATGAGGTCCCAATAGTTCATTTTTGCTTTTGTTTCCCTTGCTTCTAGAGACGTGTTGAGTAAGAAGTTGCTGTGGCCAAGGTCAAAGAGGTTCTTGCCTGCTTTGTCCTCTAGGATTCTGATGGCTTCCTGCCTTACATTTAGGTCTTTCATCCATTTTGAGTTTATTTTTGTGTATGGTGTAAGAAAGTGATCCAGGTTCATTTTTCTGCGTGTTGCTGTCCAGTTTTCCCAACACCACTTGCTGACTCAATACCCAAAAAACAAATAAGCCAGTAAAGAAATGGGCTAAAGACATGAACAGACACTTCTCCAAAAAAAACATCCAGATGGCCAACATACACATGAACTGATGCTCAACATCATTCATCATCTGGCAAATACAAATCAAAACCACAATGAGATACCACCTCACACCCGTCAGAATTGCTAAAATCAGCAAATGAGGCAACAACAGATGCTGGCGAGGATGCAGAGAAAGAGGATCTCTTCTGCACTGCTGGTGGAAATGCAAACTGGTACAGCCACTCTGGAAAACAGTATGGAAACTCCTCAAGAAATTAAAAATAGAACTACCCTACAACCCAGCAATTGCACTACAGGTATTTATCCAAGGGATACAGGTGTGCTGTTTCAAAGGGACACATGCACCCCAATGTTTATAGCAGCACTACCAACAATAGCCAAAATATGGAAAGAGCCCATATGTCCATCAACAGGTGAATGGATAAAGAAGATTTGGTATATATATATATAATGGAGTATTACTCAGCAATCAAAAAGAATGAAATCTTACCATTTGGAATTGCATGGATGGAACTAGAGGGTATCATGCTAAGTGAAATTAGTTAGTCAGAGAAAGACAAATATCATATGACTTCACTCATATGAGGACGTTAAGATATAAAACTAATGAACATAAAGGAAAGGAAGCAAAAATAATATAAAAACAGGGAGGGGGACAAAAACAGAAGAGACTCTTAAATATGAAGAACAAACAGAGGGTTACTGGAGGAGTTGTGAAAGGGGGGATGGGCGAAATGGGTAAGGGTCATTAAGGAATCTACTCTTGAAATCATTGTTGCACTATATGCTAACTAACTTGGATTTAAATTAAACATGAATAAAAATATAAATAAATAAATAAATAAACAAACAAACAAACAAATAAACAAACAAACAAACATAAAAGAAACCCTTGAAAAAGAAGCATGGCCCCTACCAGGGACCCAGGAAGTAGCCAGCTCTTTGCTAGCAGAAGCCTGAGCAGGAATCCCTAAGAGGTGGGGCACCATGAAAGTCTCCAACCTGGCCAAATGTTACTCTTTGGGATTACATGGCTCCTTTGCACCTATGAAGTTAATTCTAAATTCCTTTTTGTAGTATGTAAGTCCTTGTTTCATCCTTTATCACATTATTCTCTGGCTTCTCTCCACCTCTATATCCCTGACCTACAGCCATATTAAAATTCTGGCCTCCGTAATATATATTTACTCTCTGCCTGAAATGCATCCACATCACCCCTCCCTTTATTTAGCTAAGCTAAGGTCTTTGCTAAAGAATGCCTTTACTGGGAAATCTTCCTGACCATCTTTTATCCCCAGTCTAGGATATGGTTCATGCCTCCTCCACTCAGCAATCTAGATTGATATTATTTGTTTTCATGTTCATGTTCCCCATAAGAAAATGAATATTTTGAGTGTGGGGACAATATCATCTCCATATTTGTAATAATAATGAGAAGTGACTGATAGGGTACACAGGGTTTATTTTTATAGTGATGACAATGTTTTAAGTTTATTTTTTAAAGTTTTTATTAAATTCCAGTTAGTTAACATACAGGTTAGTTTCAGGTGTATAAATAGTGCAATATTAGTTTCATGGGTACAATTTAGTGATTCAACACTTCCACACATCACGCAGTGCTCATCACAAAAGTGCCCTCCTTAATTTTTATCACCTATTTACTTATCACCCCACTCACCTCTCCTCCAATAACCATCATTTTGTTCTCTAAAGTTAAGAGTCTGTTTCTTGGTTTGTCTCTCTCTCTTTTCCCCCTCTTATCATCTGTTTAGAGTGAAATTATAAGGTACTTGTCTTTCTCTGACTGGCTCATTTCACTTCACATAATACTCTCTAGCTCCATCCATGCTGCTGCAAACGGGAAGATTTGATTATTTTTTATGGATTAGGATTGTTCCATTCTGTATATATACCATATCTTCTTTATCCGTTCATCAGTCAATAGACATATGGTGTTACATTATTTGGCTATAATAACGCTATCAACATCAGGGTGCATATATCCCTTTAAATAAGTATTCTTGTATTCTTTCAGTGAATACCTACTAGTACAATTGTTGAATCTTAGGGTAGCTTTATTTTTTTTTTCATTTTGTTTATTAAAACATTTTCATTGAGGTTTACAGCTTTCAAAAATAGATGAAAAGGAAGAAATGACCTACTACATAAAAATAACAGATTGAGAAGGAGACTAAAATTATATTGTTCCTCTTACTGTCTCATTGCTCTAAGTCTCCTCACCTATAAAAAAATGTAATCATTTGGACTTATTATATATCCATAAGTATTGTGTATTTTTTTCTTTTACAGTTTATTGTCAAGTTGGTTTCCATATAACACCCAGTGCTCATCCCATCAAATGCCCTCCTCCATGCCCATCACCCCCCTTCCTTCTCCTCCAATCCCATCAGCCCTCAGTTTGTTCTCACTATTCAAGAGTCTCCCATGGTTTGCCTCCCTCCTTCCCTCTCCCCAACTATTTTTTCCCTTTCTCTCCACCCATGGTCCTCTGTTAAGTTTCTCCTGTTCCACTTATAAGTGAAAACGTATGGTATCTGTCTTTCTCTGCCTGACTTATTTCGCTCAGCATAGCACCCTCGAGTTCCATCCACATTGCTACTAATGGCTAGATTTCATTCTTTCTCATTCTCATGTAGTATTCCATTGTATATATATACCACATCTTCTTAACCATTCCTCAGTTGATGGACATTTAGGCTCTTTTCATGATTTGCCTATAGTTGAAAGTGCTGCTATGAACATTGGGGTACATGTGCTCCTATGCATCAGCACTCCTGTATCCCTTGGGGAAAATCCTAGCAGTGCTATTGCTGGGTCATAGGGGAGTTCTATTNGGATTGTTCTTTTTGTTGAATTGTTCTTTTTATGATTATATGGTGTCCTTCTTTGTCTCCTGTTACAGTCTTCATTTTAAAGTCTATTTTGTCATATATAAGTACTGCTACTCTGGCTTTCTTTTGACAGCCATTTGCATGATTAATGATACTCCATTACATCACTTTAGGATTTAGGTCTCAAATGAGTCTCTTATAGGCAGCATATACATGGGTCTTTTTTTTAATCCATTCTGACCTCCTATGTCTTTTGATTGGAGCATTTAGTCCATTTACATTCAAATTAATTATTGATAGATATGTATTTACTGCCATTTTATTACCTGCTTTGTGATTGCTTCTGGAGATTTTCTATGATTTTTTTCTTGTTTTTGTCACTTTGGGTGCCACATTTGCATTCAGAGTCCCCTTTAATATGTCTTGACTGGCTGGTTTGGTGGTTACAAGATCCTTTAGTTTTTGTTTGTCTGGGAGACTCTTTATCTCTCCTGTTCTCAATAATGTTGAGTTCTATGTTGTATAGAGTCATGGTGTATACAGTATTCTTGGCTGTAGATTTTTCTCATTCAGCACTTTGTATATATTATGGTTCTCTCTTTTGGCTTGCCAAATTTCTGCTATGGGTCTTTCCTCACAAGTTAGAGACCTCTTTTGTCCTGCTGCTTTTAAGATTTTTTTCTTTGTCACTATATCTTGGAAATTTAATTAGAATATGTATTGGGCTGCTTTTGTTGATTTTGATGGGAGTTCTCTGTGCCACCTGGATCTGTATGTCTGTTTCCTTCCCCAGATTAGGGAAGTTTCCAACTATTATTTCCTCACGGAAATTTTCTGCCCACATTTTTCTGTTCTTCTTGGGACTCCTACAATCCAAATGTTGCTGCAATTGACGGTCACTGAGTTCTCTAACTATATTCTCCTGTGTTTAATTCTTTTCTCTCTCTTTTATTCAGCTTCATTCTTTCCTATTAATTGTCTTCTGAGCCACTAATTTGCTCCTCTGCTTCATCCAGCCTGATGTTCATCGGATCAAGCCTGTTTCTAATATTGAATATTACACTCTTCATCTGTAATTGGTTATTTTTTAACTCTTTTAACCTATGTGATAAAAGTCTCACTGACGGCTCCTTTTCTCAATCCCATTGAGTATCCTTATGATTGTTGCTTTACATTCTTCATCAAGCATGCTACTTATATCTGTTTCAGTTAGATCTTTGGCCTGGACTTTATCTTGTTCTTTCATTTCAGATAAACTTATCCATCTTCACATTTTGTCTAAGTCTCAACCTTTTTTCTCTGTGTTGAAAAAGCCACTTAGGTCTCCTATTTCTAAAATTAATGGCCTTATGCTAATAGACACATAAAAAGTTGCTTAACATCACTCATCATCAGGGAAATGCAAATAAAAATCACAACGAGATATCACGTCACACCTGTCAGAATGGCTAAAATTAACAACTCAGGAAACAACAGACATTGGTGAGGATGCGGAGAAAGAGGAACCCTTTTGCACTGTTGGTGGGAATGCAAACTAGTGTAGCCACTTGGGAAAACAGTATGGAGGTTCCTCAAAAAATGAAAAGTAGAACTACCCTACAATCCAGCAATTGCACTGCTAGGTATTTATCCAAAGGATACAAAAATGCTGATTCAAAAGAGCATAAGCACTTCAATGTTTATAGCAGTATTATCAACAATTGCAAAATTATGGAAGAACCCAAATGTCCACCGACTGATGAATGGATAAAGAAGAGTGGTACATATCTACAGTGGAATATTACTCAGTCATATAAAAAGAATATATTTTTGCCATTTGCAACAATGTGGATGGAATTAGAGGGTATTATGCTAAGCAAAATATTTCAGAGAAAGATAAATATCATATGTTTTCACTCATATGTGGAATTTAAGAAACAAAACAGATGAACATAGGGTAAAGGAAGGAAAAATAAGATAAAAATAGAGACAAAAGCAAATCATAAAAGACTCTTAAATACAAAGAACAAACTAAGGGCTGCTGGAGGAGGGGTGGGTGGGGGTGGTTTAAATATTTAAAGGGTTTTAAGGAGGGCACTTTTGGGGATGATCACTCCATGTCATATGTAAAAACAAAAATGATCACTAGGTTCTACTCCTGAAGCCAAGACTCTACTGTATGTTAACTAACTTGTATTTAAATTTTTAAAAAAAGTAATGGCCTTAGGAAGAAGAGAATCATGTGGTATCCAGGGCCTGGCATTTCATGGAGTGTCTCTGGTGTGTGCTGTGTGTGCTCTGTTAATTGTGTTTTGGCTGCTCTATCCTTCAGGCCAGTCACCTGCAAAGGCTCTCCTTGGCTGCTTTGGGCAGCGTTTTGTCCCAGGCCTGAATGTGATGAATTTTAACTAGATGTGCTCCTGTCAGCTTGTGAAATGAGATCTGACACTAACTCCAGCATAACGGAGGACCTACAGAACTCTCTGTTTCAGAGATGTGATGTGTCCAGGGATTTGTGTTGATCTTCTAGGAGAAAGGCTTTCTGCACTGGGACTGAGGCAAGCTGAACTGAGAAACACAGTCCTGCCAGAACACTGGGGAATGGGATATTGTGTAAGTAAGTCAGGCAGCCAGTGTCAGTGCTGCAATCCTTCCCACAAGTTGTTCTGTGTTTATGCTGAACGTCAGGGTAGGGAAATGTTTCCAGCCAGCTCCTTTGTTACTAGAGAGGTGTCTCTATGAATGCTGCCTCTCAGTGACATTCTTTGAGAAGAGCAAATAATCTTTCCACTCTGTGTTCCAAGCACTTTAAATTGCTGTTTCCATGCTGTCTGTCCCTGGTGTGTTTTCCTGCCTTCTGTCCAGGGCAACACAGTGTCTTCCAGGCTCTAACCCAGCCAAACCCACTGACCTTTACAACTCCAGACTTTAAGCCCCACTGGTTGCAAGAACTCACAAAATTCTGCCCTTCTCATTTTTTTCAAGCCAATACTTTTGGGGAAACATTCTCCTTGTGCATTTCCCTGTGTACTTCTGTCTCTAACACACTTCTCCACGACCATGGCTCCCTCTTCTCCAAAGCACCCATGATCTGTTTTCCCCCTAAACCCCAACTACACACTTCTTACTTTCTTTGATGAGGCTTCTTCTCTCACTTTAATTGTAGAGTTTGTTCTGTCAGTCTTCAGATTGATTTCTGGTGTATTTAAGATAATTTTTAGTTATCCAGTTGTGTTCATAGGACAAGTCAAGCCTAAGGTCCTCATACTCCACTGCTATCTTCTCTCAAAAACCAAACTTCTCTCAGGAACTACAGTGCATCACTAAGAGGAAGAAGCTTCAGAGCTCATCCATTGCAATGTCCAGATCCTGGATATGTCTGCTCTAAGTTCTCTGAGGGTTCCATGAAGGACAAATGCAAGTATCTTTTATTTTACCTCACTTACAACTCAGACCACTCTAAACTTTCACCTCAGTCTTGGTGCAATCCTGGATAAGTGTTGGATTGACCCAGCAGAAAGCCTATCTGCAAAGACTGGGAGACATGTTTTGTATTTTGTATTTTTTTTTTATGGATGTGCTTTTTCTTTTGTTTTTGTTATCTGTTATTTTTTGTTNTTCAAAGAAATTTGTCAAAACACTAGCCAAACATGAGATCAAGAAATTGATCCTTCAGAGATCATACATGACAAGGAATTCAGTCTTTACAAAAATAGTTTGGAATATTCACTAAGCATACATACTATAGCCTTCAGAAATAACAGAACAGCAAACCTTGGGGGAGTAGAAAAATCTCATTTCCAGAGTTACCACATTATAATATTCAAATGTTCAGTTTTCAACAACAACAAAAAACCCCTAAGGTTAAAAAAAAAGAAACATTATATTTAGAATACTGGATACATAGTTGTCAAGGAAGAATTTTGTACATGGCAAATCTCTTCTTCAAAAGTAGGGGGAAAATTGAAGCATTTCCAGATAAATAATAGCTGAGAAAATATGTTAACACTAGACCTGCACTAAAAGAAATGCTAAAGGGAGTCTTTTTGGTTGAAATAAAAAGATATTAGCAGTAATTAGAAATCATATGAAGAAATAAACATCTCTGATAAAGATCCATAAATGAGCAAAAATAAAAACCAATATTACTGTGCTTTTAGTTTTTGACTACAGTTTTTATTTCCTACATTATTTAAAGACATATATATGTACATATAATTATAACTATATTATTGAAAACAAAACATATAAAACTGTGATTTGTGAAAAACATAACATAAAGGGACAGAGCTATATCTTAGCAGAATTTTTTAATAATATTGAAGTTAAATTGGTAACAATTAAAGTTAGATTGTGAAATCTAATCCCAATGGTAACCATAAAATAAGCAAAAGAGAAGGGGTTGAAGACAATTCTCAGAAACCACTGAACATAAAAGTAGGAAGTAATGGAGAAAATGAAGGACAAATAAGAATACAATAATTACATTAAATGTAAATGTATCAAACTACTCAATCAAAAGGCAGAAATTTATGAAATGGTTTCTAAACATGACACGACTATATGTTGTTTACAAAAGATTTACTTTATTTTTTTAATTTTTTAATGTTTATTTATTTTATTTTATTTCTCAAGTTTACTTTCTTTTTTTTAATTGTTTATTGTCAAGTTGGTTTCCATATAACACCCAGTGCTCATCCCCACAAGTGCCCTCCTCCATTCCCATTTATTTTAGAGAGAGAGACATAGAGATAGAGAGACAGAGCTTGAGCGTGGGAGGGACAGAGGGAGAGGGAGACACAGAATCCGAAGCAGGCNCGATCCATGACCATGAGATCATGACCCAAGCCAAACTAGCTGAGGCATCCCCTAAAGATTCACTTTATATCCAAAGACACAGATAAGTTGAAATCGAAATTATGGGAAAATACTTTTCTTTTTTTTTTTAATAGTTTATTGTCAAATTAGTTTCCACATAACACTCAGTGCTCATCCCCACAAGTGTCCTCCTCCATGCCCATCCCCCCCCCCCCCACATCCATCAGTCCTCAGTTTTTGTCAGCATTCAAGNAAGGGAATTATATGCTGGTGGTGAGTCAATTTATCAAAAACATATAATAGTTATAAACATATATGCACCAAACAATTAGGCCACCAAAATATGAAGCAGCCATTGACAAAATTAAAGTGAGAAATAAATAATTGTACAANTTAGACAGAAAATAAATAAAGAAATAGAAGACTTGCACAACAATGTAAACCAGCTAAACCTAGCAGACATATATAAATTACTCCACCCAATGGAGTGCCTGGGTGGTTCAGTCAGTTAAGCATCCAACTTCGGCTCAGATCATGATCCCAGGGTCCATGGCTCTGAGGCCTGCATCAAGCTCTGCACTGACAGCTCAGTGCTTGGAGCTTGCTTTGGATTATGTGTTCCCGTTTCCCTCTCCCCTTCCCCTGCTCACACTCTGTCTTTCTCTCTCTCAAAAATAAACATTAAAAAATTGAAATAAGTCTGGCAGAGAAGGACAAATACCATATGTTTCCACATATAGGAGGATTAGNGGAGCATTCTCCAGAATAGGCCATATGTTAGGTCACAAAACAAGTCCCAATAAGTTTTAAATAGATTGAAACATCCAAAAATTTTTTTCCAACCACAGTGAAATGAAGCTAGAAATCAATAACAAAAGAAAAATGTAAATGTTGAAATTTTATGGAAATTAATCAGCATAATCTTTTTTCCCCCACTGTTTAAAGTTTATTTGCTGTTTTCTTTCTTTATTTATTTTTACAAATAGTTTATTGTCAAGTTGGTTTCCATATNTTATTTCGCTCAGCATAACACCCTCAATTTATTTGCTGTTTTAATTGTTTGGCATGACACTTAGTTGCCTGCATTGTTCATATGTAGATATTTATTGTTGCATTACATGGCAATGTACATTATATTCTGACACATATAGTACAAAAAATAAAATCCTTTAGAACAGTTTTATGCACAATACATGCTATATTACATTTATACATTGAATCCCCGGATATGATTGACTGGAGGAAAAACAAATTGGACTAGACATGTTGGGTGAAGGAACTAGAAGTTATATATCACACAGTAAATATACATCTGTTTGAAGAGCAGATACAGCATAAGTAATATTGGCAGTGTTGCCTCTGAGGTGGTAGAACTGTTTTACATTAACCAATTTAGGACTAAACAAGATAGGTACCATCCAGCTGCAGGGTTTTATGAACCATTCCTATTTGTAATTTTATGAAACTGATGTTTTTCCTAGGCCATTTTAATATTACTACTTGAGTAATATATCAGATAACAAAGACAATATATACAACCTCCAACTAAAATCCTGTTATAATCTAGTGAAGTAGTACAACATTAGAAAGCTTTAAAACTACAGCTCTTTTAGGGTGCCTGGGTGGCTCAGTCGGTTAAGGATCAGACTCAGGTCATGATCTCACGGTTCATGGGTTCGAGCCCTGCATCGGGCTCTGTGNGATCTCTTCCTCAGGAGTCAGAGTCACCTGACTCTGAGATTCCAACATCTGGAATTCCATTCTGTCCCAAAATTCAAGGAACACTAAAGAAGACATCGTCTTTTATTCCATAGAGACCCTTAATCATGGTGGAAACTGGATGCACCTGCCTACGATTCTTCATTATACTTTCTTCCAAATCTGCCACAAATAGTCCAATGGCCAGGAAGTGTAGCCTTTCAGTTTGATCACCTCATAGGCACTGTCAACCACCTGTTTGTGAGACTCTTTCCATTGTTCGTTATATGCATCAGTCCCTAGGTCAGGGTGCAATTTCTTCAGGAAGACACCAGCAACATTTACTACACTGCATGCAGACACACTAGAATCTCCATGCTCCTCAGGAATCCATCTATGACAGCTTAATGGGTGAACTCCCAAGCTTTTCCCCAGTTAGGTAATGGAACCAGGCTGAACCCAAATTACAACCACTTCCAATAACACAGTTTTTGGGAAAGCCACTTATTTTCCAAGCCATATAAGTCAAGATATCCCCTGGATTGCAAACAACAAACAATTTGCAGTTTAGGCTGTTTTTTTTGTGTTTTGTTTTGTTTTGTTTTGTTTTTTTTTACAATATTAAGAATGATTAATGTAAAATGTTCATGTTATACTGGACCAAATTAAGAAGGGTTTCTCTCCTTTCTGATAAGAGCCAGCTTGGAGTTTGTAGCCACATTATAGTCATTGCCAGAGACAATTTCTGGTGTTCTAAGGAAAAAGCTTCCATGCTGGAGATTCATCATCTCTCCTTTCAATTTGTCTTGCATGACGTCAACAAGAGCAATTTCATTTGCCAAGTCCTTCACTAAGATACAGATGGCCACAAACCATGCCAACAACACCAACTCTAACAACTGTAACCTTATTCTGGGTGGTATAGTCTTCCTTAATAAGATTCTGAATCAGCTAAACCTTGAGAGTTGCCATATTGGACTTAGAACCAAAAGGAATTGGGAGTGCATGTCTGGCGGGTGGAAAGGCATCGACAGTGCACAAGGTTGGGTCCAGACTTGGTGGCAGCGGCTCCCTTAAACACCATAATCTTTTTTTTTTTTAATTTTGTTAACGTTTATTTATTTTTTGAGAGACAAAGTGTGAGCAGCAGAGAGGCAGACACAGAATCCGAAGCAGCCAGCACAGAGCCTTATGCGGGGCTCAAACTCAAGAACCTCAAGATCATGACCTGAGCTGAATTCGGACGCGTAACCGACTGAGCCATCCAGGAGCCCCTTATACAGCATAATCTTAAAGACCAAATTGATCAAATAATAAGAAAATCTATCAATGTCATATATCACAATAATAGAATGAAGGGAAATCACATAATCATTTCAAATCGGACAGAAAAGACATTTTGCACAATGCACACATTTTAATGATAAAAAAAAATTCAGAAAGTGAAAAATCTAAGGGAATGTTCCCAACATGGAGAATGAAATTTATGAAAAGTTCACAGCTAACATCAAATTCAGTTGTAAGAGACTTGAAAGCTTTCTTCTCAAAATCTGGATGAAGACAAAAATGTCTACTTTTACCACCGCTTTTAAACATTGTACTGAAAGTTCCAGCTAGAGCAATAAGACACACAAAGAAAGAAATAAAAAGCATCCAACTGGAAAGAAAAAAACCCCTAAAATTATCCTTATTCACAAATAACATAATCCTATATATAGCAAAATCCCAAAGAATTCACCAAAAAATCTAGAAGTAGAGCTAATAAACAAATTTACCCAAGTTGCAGAATATAATATCAACATACAAAATGATTTGTATTTCAATTCACCAGCAATGGAGAATCCAGAAAAATAAATTAAGAAAGCAAATCTACTTAAAATTACATATAAAAGAATAAAATACGTATGAATAAATTTAGCAACAAGGTAAAATAAGTGTACACTGAAATTACAAAACATTCCTGAAAGAAAATTAGTAAGATTTAAGTAAATGGAATACCCTACATGAGTTGTGTGAAGACTTAATATTGTTAAAATATCAATATTACTACCTCAACAATCTACAGATTCAATGCAATACCTACCAAATTCCAGCAATCTTTTTTGAAAAAAATGGAAAAGCCAATTCTCAAATTCATATATAATTGTAAGCCAAAATATTCTTGAAAAAAAAAAGGAGAAAGTTGGAAAGCTGAAGGGATTTTTCCCCAATCTTAAAATTTATTACAGGGGCACCTGGGTGGCTCAGTCGGCTCAGCATTCAACTTCGGCGCAGGTCATGATTGCATTATTTGTGAGTTTGAGCCCTGNACAATTGGACTTCCACATGAAAAAGAATGAAATTGGACACCAGCCTCATACCATATACAAAAATCAAGTCAAGCGGCACCTGAGTGGCTCAGTCGGTTAAGCGTCCGACTTCAGCTTCATGATCTCATGGTCAGTGAGTTCGAGCCCCAAAACGGGTTCTGTGCTGACAGCTCAGAGCCTGGAGCCTGGTTCAGATTCTGTGTTTCCCTCTCTCTCTGCTCTTTCCTCCCTCTCCCTCTCCCTCTCCTCTCCCTCTCTCTCTCCCTNCTGACCCTCCCCTGCTCACGCTGTCTCTCTCTCTCTTTCCTAGAAATAAATAAAACATTTAAAAAAAAAATCAAGTCAAAATGCATCAGTGTCCTAAACATAAAAGCTAAAACCATAGGGACAACTGAGTGGCTCATTCAGTTAAGCGTCCAACTTCGGCTCAGGTCCTGATCTCATGGTTCATGAGTTTGAGCCCCACATCATGCTCTCTGCTGTCATCTCAGAGCTCAATTTGGATCCTCTGTCCCACTCTTTCTTTGTCCCTACCCTGCTTGTGCTCTCTCCCTTTCTCTCAAAAATAAACGCTTAAAAAATCTAAAACTATAAAACCTTTAGAAAAAGCATAGGTGTGTGTCTTCATGATCTTGGAT
>NW_027531027.1:174024-186679 GCF_008692635.1 Crocuta crocuta
ATTTGGTATTCTTAAATATGACACCAAAGGAACAAAATTTAAAATAGATAAATTTGACTTTATCAAAATTAAAATATTTTGTACATTGAAGGACATTATCAAGAAACTGAAAAGAAAGCCTACATAATGACAGAAAACATTTGCAAATCATATATGTGATAAGAGTTTAATATTCAGAATATATATAGAACTCTTACAACTCATCAAGAAAAAGTCAAAAAATATTTAAAAATAAGCAAAAACTTTATAATGACATGTATGGAGCTATAGAGTATAATGCTAAGCAAAATAAAGCAGTCAGAGAAACACGATTTTCACTCAAATGTGGAATATAAGAAACAAAACAAACAAGAGGAGAAAAGAGGAAAAAATAAGAGAGAGGGACTGAAATTAAGAGACAGACTCTTAAGTATAGAGATCAAACTTATGGTGCCAAAGGAGAGGTGGGTGGGGGAATGGGTTAAATAGGTGATGGAGATTAAGGAGTGCACCTGTGATGAGCAAAGTGTGATGTATGGAACTGTTGAATTACTATTTTGTACACCTGAAACTAATATAACACTGTATTTTAACTCACTGGAATTAAAATTAAAATATAAATAAATAAATAAATAAATAAATAAATAAATTTTGTGGCACTGGGGAAAATGTCCAATAAACACATGAAAATATGCTCTACATCATTAGTCATTAGGGAAATGTGAACCAAATCACAATGAGATATCACTTACCCATTAGAATTACAATAATACAAAAAGAATGGAGTGTGATGAAGATGTGGAAATATTAAAACACTTGTGCACTGTTAGTGGAAATTTAAAATGGTATAGTTGAGGAGCGCCTGGTTGGCTCAGTCGGTTAAGCGTCCGACTTCGGCTCAGGTCATGATCTCCCGGTTCATGGGTTTGAGCCCCACGTCGGGCTCTGTGCTGACATCTAGCTCAGAGCCTGGAGCCTGTTTCTGTTTTAGATTCTGTATCTCCCTCTCTCTCTGACCCTCCCCTGCTCATGCTCTCTCTCTCTCTCATGAATAAATAAAAAAGAACTTTAAAAATAAAATGGTATAGTTGCTATAGAAAACAATATGACAGTTCCTCAAAAAAATTGAAAACAGGATTACTATATTATCCAGCAATTCTATTTCTGGGTATATCAGTCACAGAAAGACAGATATCATATGATTTCACTCATATTTAGAATTTGATTGGGGAAGAGAAGGAAAAATAAGGTAAAAGTAGAGAGGTAGGCAAACCAAAAAACTCTTAAAAGCAGAGAAAAATCTGAGGGTTGCTGGGGGGAGTGATTGATGTGTTAAATCAAGAAGGACATTAATGAGGGGACTTTTTGGGATTAGCACTAGGTGTCATATGTAAGAGATGAATAACTGGGTCCTACTCCTGAAGTCAAGACTACACTGCATGTTATCTAACTTGAATTAAAAAATAGTTTAAAAAAAAGGAAGTAGAATCTTGACAAGATATTTGTACACCCATGTTAATAGCAGCATTGCTAGCAATAGCCAAAATGTGGAAGCAACCCAAGTGCCCATCATCAGATGAATGGATAAACAAAATGTGATATGTGCACATGGTGAAATGTTATTTAACCTTTTAAATAATGGAAATGCTGATACAGGCTATAACATGGATGAATCTTGAGGACTTTATGCTAAGTGAAATAAACCAGTAACAGAAAGCCAAATCCTGTATGATTCCATGTATACGAGGCATCTAGAGTAAATTAATTGAGTTAAATTAATTGAGACAGAAGGTAGAATAGTAGTTGCCAGGAAATAGGTAAATAGGAAATTGTTGCGTAATGAATATAGAGTTTTGGTTTTATAAGATTAAAAGACTTCTGGAGATTGTGCACAATGTAAATGTGCTAACACTACCGAACTGTGCACTTTAAAATAGTTAAGATGGTAAAAAAAATAATTAATGTTTTTTATTTATTTTTGAGAGAGAAAAAGAGCAAGCAGGAGTGGAGCAGAGAGAGGGATACACAAAATCTGAAGCAGGCTTCAGGCTCTGAACTATCAGCACAGAGCCTGATATGGAGCTCAAACTCATGAACTGTGAGATCCTGAGCTGAAGTCCGATGCTTAGCCAACTGAGCCACTCAGGTGCCCCAAGATGGTGCATCTTATGTTATATATATTTTATTACAATTCTAAATAGATGATTGATAGATAGATAGATAGATAGATAGATAAATAGATATCAAAAGCTTAAAAGATGAAAAGTAAGTGTTGGCAACGTTGTAGAGAAATTCAAACCTTCATATACTTCTGATGGAAATGTTAAACAGTGCAGCCACCATGGAAAACAATTTGGCAGTTCCTCAAAAAGCCAAACATGGAATTTTATATGACCTAAGCAATTTCACTTCTATATATATGCCCAAAAGAAATGAAAATACAGACTCAAACAGATACTTATATCCCAATTCCATTGAAACATTATGCAAAGTGGCCACAATGGGGAAGCAAACCAAATGTCCATAAACAAATGAATGATAAATAAAATGAGTATATACATACAATGGAATATTAATCAGCCACCAAAAGAAATTACATTCTCAAAGAGGTTGTGGCCTGTTTTCTCCTGTAGGATTTTGATGTTTTCCTGTCTCACATTTAGGTCTTTGATACATTTTGAATTTATTTATGTGTATGATGTAAGAAAGAGGTCCAGTTTTATTCTTCTGCATGTCGTTGTCCACTTCTCCCAGCACCATTTGCTAAAGAGACTGTCTTTTGTCCATTGGATACTCTTTCCTGCTTTGTCAAAGATTAGTTGGCCACATATTTTGGGTCAATTTCTGGGTTCTCAATTCTATTCCAATGATCTACGTGTCTGTTTTTGTGCCAGTACCATCCTATCTGATGATTACAGCTTTGTAATACACCTTTAAGCCTGGAATTATGATGCCTCCCTCTTTGGTTTTCCTTTTCAATGCTATTTTGGCTACTTGGCATCTTTTGTGGTTCCATACAAATTTTAGGATTGTTTTTTCTAGTTCTGTGAAGAATGCGGGTGCTATTTTGATAGGGATTGCATTGAATAATAGATTGCTTTGGGTAGTATTGACATTTTAACAATATTTGCTCTTCCACTTCATGAACATGGAATATTTTTCCATTTTTTATGCATTCTTCAATTTATTTCACAAGCTACTTATAGTTTTCATGTATAGATCTTTTCACCCCTTTGGTTAAGTTTATTCCTAGGTGGCTTAGGGGTTTGGAGGCAGGTGTAAATGGGATTGATATCTCTTTCTGCTGCTTCATTATTGGTGTATAGAAATGCAACTGATTTTTTTACTTTGATTTTATATCCTGTTATATTTTGGAATTCTTATATCAACTCTAGAAGTTTTTTTGGTGGAGTCTTTTGGTTTTTCCATGTAAAGTATCATGTTATCTGCGAAGAGTGAAAGTTTGACTTCTTCCTTGCCGATATGGATGCTTTTTATTTATTTTCGTTGTCTGACTGCTGAGGCTAGAACATCCAATACTCTGTTGAACAGCAGTGGTGAGAATGGACATCCCTGTCGTGTTAACAGCAACTTCTTACTTGGCATGTCTCCAGAAGGAGGGGAAATACAAACGAAAATGAACTATTGGGACCTCATCAAGATAAAATACTTCTGCATAACCAAGGAAACCATCAATAAAACTAAAAGGCAACTGACAGAATGGGGGAAGATATTTGCAAATGACATCAGATAAAGGGTTAGTATCCACAATCTGTAAAGAATTTATCAAACTCAACACCCAAAAAAATCCCAAAAACAATCCAGTGAAGAAATGGGCAGAAGACATGAACAGACACTTTTTCAAAGAAGACATCCAATGGCTAACAGACACAATAAAAGATGCTCAACATTACTCATCATCAGGGAAATAACAAATCAAAACCATCATGAGATACCATCTCACACCTGTCAGAATGGCTAAAATTTACAACTCAGGAAACAACAGATATTGGCAATGATGCAGAGAAAGGGGAGCCATTTTGCCCTGTTGGTGGGAATGCAAACTAGTGCAGCCACGCTGGAAAACAGTATGGAGGTTCCTTAAAAATGAACAAAAGAACTACCCTACAACCCAGCAATTGCACTACTAGGAATTTATCCAAAGGATACAAAAATTCTGATTTGAAGGGGCACTTGCATCCTATTATAGCAGTGCTAACCAGTGCTAATCACAACTGCCAAATTATGGAAAGAGCCCAAATATCCATTGAATGATGAATAGATAAAGCAGATGTGGTATATATATGCAATGGAATACTATTCATAGATGAAAAAGAATGAAATCTTGCCATTTGCAACAATGTGGATGGAATTAGAGGGTATTATGCTAAGGGAAAGAAGTCAGGGAAAGACATGTCATTATTTCACTCCTATGTGGAATTTGAGAAACTCAACAATGAACATACTTGAAGGTAAGAAAAAAATAAGATAAAAACAGACAGAGGCAAATCATAAGAGATTCTTTAATATAAAGAATAAACTGAGGGTTACTGGAGGGGGTGGTTGGGGGATGGGTTAAATTGGTGATGAGCATTAAAAAGAGAACTTTTGGGGATGATCACTGGGTGTCATATGTAAGAGATGAATCACTGGCTCCACTGTATGTTAACTAACTTGAATTTAAATACATAAAAAAAGAAATGACATTCTTGTATGTGGCATAACATAGATGAACCTTGAAAATATTATACTAAGTGAAATAAGCCAGAAATATGGTATGCTTCCTCTTACATGAAATAACCAGAATAGGTAAATTCATTGAGACAGAAAGTAGATTAGGGGCTACCAGTGTTTGGAGGAGTGGAAGAATGCAGAGTTATTTATTAATGGCTGTAGATTTTCTGTTTGGGATGAAAGAAAGTTTAAGAAATAGGTGGTGGTGATTGAACAGCACTGAATGTAATTAACGCCACTTAAACATGATTAAATTGGCAAATTTTGTTATATACATTTTATCACAATAAAGTATACAAAAAAAAAAGAAAATGTGACAATAACAGCTATACATACTACTCTTACTGCTGTGATTTAGTATAACCATTTGTGAAGTACCTACTTGGTGCCAAGTACTATTTTAGGTACTGGGGAAATAGTTGTGAAGATCATTCTAGTCAGAGTAGACAGACAATATACAAACAAATGAGTAATAAGGAAACCTAATTCATAGTCTCAACACTTTGTGGCCCTGGCACTATGTGACTTCTATTCTTCATCATCATTTGATGAGCCCCTTCCTGTGCCAGGCCCCGGAGACCTAAGTTGTAGAACTGCCTTGTAATAGCAGAGCTCAGTCCATGGAGAATTCAGATGTTTCTTATCCTTCACAATATTTCCTTGGGTCTTGGCACCTCACTGCCCTCACCTCTCCTTGACTCAGTTCTTTGAGTGCCTGGAGATCTCCTAGCACTATCCTTCCCCTGCTTTTTGTCCAGGCTTGGTTGATTGGCTTTAAAACTATCCTCTCCCATCCCACCTTACCCCCTGTGGAACTTGAAATTCCAGGGCTCCCACTTCAGGGTTTTCAACATGAACAAAATAATGGGCCAATTCAAGACCCGGTTTAGTTATCAACTGAGTATCAAACAAGTAAAAAACAAACCAAACAAGACATTCATACTTTAATTTGGCAAACATTAAATGAATCCCTGGTCCGACCCAGATGCCAGCCACTTCAATTCACAGCCATAATAATGGTAATAATAATATCTTGAACACCTATTGTGTGTATGACACTTCCCATGGGTTAACTCACTGAATTTTCATACAATCGTGTGTAGAAGTAGGGCTTATCTACATTTTTCAGCAGAAAAGCTGAGGTTCAGAGAGATGTGGCTAATGTTAGTGGGGGACCCAATGCACCTGACTATTCCACAGCTCATGTATTCACCACATAGCTAGAGCACCATGCCCTCTGCCAACACCTCACTTCAATGTATTCCCCACAATTCACAGCATACACCACACACTTTACCCCATGTTCCACTTGCACACCTCACATACATCTTCCTTAGAAATACTCTCTATATCTAGTGTTCTTGAATACCACATAGAAATTGACAAGCACACCCAGACAGACTTTACAAAGACACTGGCACAACTATTCTTCCCCAACACTTTACACACATACACATATGCCTGCACAGGTCATGTATATGATAAACCATGTCTCCCACACAAGTATAAATACTTCTCTCAGAAATATGCAGTCACATTATGTTTCGACAATAAAACCAGGCACAGAGACCCCTCACTCACTCTGTCACATCCTTTCAGTATCTCCTCCCCTCCCAGACCTACCCTATCTTCGTGCCATGTCATATTCATTTCACTCACATATAGACCCTATACATAGTCTCATAGTCATAGACAGGCCCAGCCCAAGCCACACCTAGGAACTGCCAACTCTTCACTCACCCCTTCCTTGCCTGGCTCTCTTCACATTGTGGCATCTGGAGTCACTTAACAGAAGGTGGTTATGCAGACAGAGCTCTGAGCTAAATCTCAAGAAAGGAGAGTCTGGTGGGTCTATGCCCCCTTCCACCTGTCCTTGAATCTTGCCTCCCTTTTGGTGCTTGAGTCTTTTATATATATCCACCTTTATGGTTGGAAAGGGTTAATGATGGAACTATCTCCTCTGCCTCCTGTCTTCCAGATGCTTGGTCCAAGGAGAGGTTGGGCGTGACGGTTCCTATAACTGCATGAAGGTGGAGTCTTTCTCAGGAGTACAGGCTTTAAGTATTTGTTCTATAGCTACTGCTGCCCTCCCTCTTCCTGAAGTTAACCATCAGGGTCCTTTCTATGGTCCCTTAAATTACAAAAGTTCCAGGGTTTTCTTCACCTCCTATAGCTCTTAGGTAACTCCCTCTTTGACTCTGTGTCTATAATTTACTCATATGTCAAATAGAAACCAATTATTATCTTCCCCATATGATAGAAACCAGTCTATCCTATCACTATGAGAAATGGAGAGTGCAAGAGGATGCCTATGAGACCTGGTATAGGCTGGGAGTTTTCTGAATGGTTGTATTTTCTCAAGGTCTCCCTCTGGATCAGGTGCCATGCAGGGGTTCCCATGTATAATTTTAAGGCCAGAATTGACATATCAAAAGCAGTATGTTGTACTCTAATAAGTAAGCTGGCAGGCATTGTGGGTCAACTACCTGCACTTGACTCTTTGCTACTTGTGTGATCTAAGGTGAGTTGCTAAATCTCTCTGACATCAGGTGCTTTATTCTATAAATGGGGTTAATGATGATATCTCTTTTAAAAGATTGTTTCTAGGATTAAATGAGAGGATTAAANTAAATTACAAAAGTTCCAGGGTTTTCTTCACCTCCTATAGCTCTTAGGTAACTCCCTCTTTGACTCTGTGTCTATAATTTACTCATATGTCAAATAGAAACCAATTATTATCTTCCCCATATGATAGAAACCAGTCTATCCTATCACTATGAGAAATGGAGAGTGCAAGAGGATGCCTATGAGACCTGGTATAGGCTGGGAGTTTTCTGAATGGTTGTATTTTCTCAAGGTCTCCCTCTGGATCAGGTGCCATGCAGGGGTTCCCATGTATAATTTTAAGGCCAGAATTGACATATCAAAAGCAGTATGTTGTACTCTAATAAGTAAGCTGGCAGGCATTGTGGGTCAACTACCTGCACTTGACTCTTTGCTACTTGTGTGATCTAAGGTGAGTTGCTAAATCTCTCTGACATCAGGTGCTTTATTCTATAAATGGGGTTAATGATTTACAGGATTGTTTCTAGGATTAAATGAGAGGATTAAAGAGTACCTATTACATTTAAAATACTTAATAGATGTTTATTGAATAAATAAACTAATATAGCTCTACTCAGAATCACAGACCCAATAAATGTCAACAAAATTCCTGCCACTCACTGTGTGTCTCAATGGAAGATAAGCTCCACAAGGGCAAAGGATTTATGTCATTTTGAATACAAGCTTCTAGAACAGTGTCTGGAAAATAGTAAGTACCTGATAAATATTTCTTGAATGAATGAGTGAGCAATTAAATGAATACTATATTCCAGAAATGATGTTAGATATGTGGCATGGAGTTCTAAGACAGACAATACCTTTTCTCATGTAGCTAACAATCTAGTCATTAAACTAATAATTACACCAATAAATGAACCTGGAGTGAATACTGCAAAAGAAAAGAGGAGGGTGCTGTGAGAGTGAAACATAAAAATAATTTCCTACTCTCAAAGGTAAGAAGGAGTCTCCCAGAGCCAGTGACATTTGAGCCTAAAAAAGGATCAGGTGGCAAGAGAGCTCCAAATCCACATGGCCAACTATCTACTGGATATCTTCTGGATGTCCCACAGAAACAACAACCTTGCCACGAACCAAACTGAAATCTTCATATTGCTTCCTGTACATCTGTTCCTCTGCTCCAGTTTTCCATGTTTGCATGCATGTCCTACTATATAACCAGAGTTCTTTGACCAGGAAACTCATAAGTTATCTTTGCTCCAAGTCCCCATATCTAACCTCTAATTGAATCCCACAAATGCTACCTTCTTTAAAGTATAAAGTAGTGGTTAAGAGATTGGATTCTACTGCTCCAAGTCCCCACATCTAATCTCTAACTGAGTCCCACAAATGCTATCTTCTGTAAAGTATAGAGTGGTGATTAAGAGATTGGATTCTAAAGCCAGCTTTCCCTGGCTTCTATCATGGCTCTGCAAATTACTAGTCACTTAAACTTTCTGTGCCTCAGTGCCCTCAGCTAAAAAATGTGTGATAAAATAATATTTCATCAGATTGTTGTGAGGATCAAATTAATTAATCTAGTTAGAGTACTTAAATCAGTTGCCTAGCACATAGTAAGTACATAATATTAGTTAACTGTCTATGATAATGGTGATGATAATGATCTCTCAAATAGGTACTTCTGTCCCTCTTGACTGTGGCTATCATAGTGTAGACTCTCATTTTGCTTAAATCACAATAGCTTCCTAATTTAAGTGAATTTTAACATAATAGATGTGCCATGCACTGTGTAGAATACTGTCAAGACACAAACGTTTATTAGATTCGTAAACCTCTTGGAGTCTGGAAAATAAATATATCCAACAGTTATCTGTCCAACATGGTAGCCACAAGCTTCAACTGGCTATTAAAATTTAACTTTAGAGTCATTTAAATGAAATCTTATTAAAAGTTAAGTTTCAGGGCGCCTGGGTGGCTTAGTCAGTTAAGCGTCCGACTTTCGCTTAGGTCATGATCTCGCGGTTCGTGGTTTCGGGCCCCGCTTCGGGCTCTGTGCTGACTGCCAGCTCAGAGCCTGGAGCCTGTTTCAGTCTGTGACTCCCTCTCTCTCTGACCCTCCCCTGCTCACGCTGTCTCTCTCTCTCTCTCTCCTAGAAATAAATAAAACATTTTAAAAAAAAAGTTAAGTTTCAGGGTGCCTGGGTGGATAAGTCTGTTAAGCATCTGACTCTTGATTTCCGCTCAGGTCTCATGGTTCGTGAGTTCAGGCCTTGCATAGGGATCTGTGCTTACAAAGTGTAGACTCATTGGAATTCTTTCTCTCTCCCTCTCTCTTTCCAAATAAATAAATAAGCTTAAAAGTTCCATTAAACATCTCATGCCTGTACTTGTTCAGTTAAAAAAAAAGTTACGTCTTTTTTCCATTGGATGCTCTTTTCTGCTTTGTCAAAGATTAGTCGGCCATACATTTGTGGGTCAAATTCCGAGTTCTCTATTCTATTCCGTTGGTCTATGTGTCTGTTTTTGTGCCAATACCATACTGTCTTGATGATTACAGCTTTGTAGTAGAGGCTAGAGTCTGGGATGGTGACACCTCCCGTTTTGGTTTTCCTCGTCAATGTTACTTTGGCTATTCGGGATCATTTGCGGTTCCATACAAATTTTAGGATTGTTTGTTCTAGTTTTGAGAATGTTGGTGCAATTTTGATTGGGATTGCATTGAATGTGTAGATTGCTTTCGTAGTAATGACATTTTAACAGTATTTATTCTTCCGACCCATGAGCATGGAATGTTTTTTCATTTCTTTGTGTCTTCTTCAATTTCCTTCATAAGTTTTTGATAGTTTTCATGATACAGATCTCTTATATCTTTGGTTAGGTTTATTTCTAGGGATTTTAGGGGTTTTTTTGTCTTTGTGCAATTATGACTGGGATCAGTTTCTTGATTTCTCTTTCTGTGGCTTCATTGTTGGTGTATAAAAGTGCAACCTATTTCTTTTCTTTTTTTTTAAATGTTTTATTTTTTATTTATTTCTAGGAGACAGAGACAGCGTGAGCAGGGGAGGGTCAGAGAGAGAGGGAGTCACAGACTGAATCAGGCTCCAGGCTCCGAGCTGGCAGTCAGCACAGAGCCCGATGCGGGGCTCGAACCCACGAACCACGAGATCATGACCTAAGCGAAAGTCAGACGCTTAACCGACTAAGCCACCCAGGCGCCCCTAATGCAACCTATTTCTATATGTTGATGTTGTACCCTGCAACTTTGCTGAATTCATGGATCAGTTCTAGTAGGCTTCTGATGGAGTCTGTCGGGTTTTCTCTGTAGAGTATCATGTTGTCTGCAAAACGTGAAAGTTTGACTTCTTTACCAATTCTGATGCCTTTGATTTCCTTTTGTTGTCTGATTGTTGATGCCAGGACTTCCAGCACTATGTTAAACAAAAGTGGTGAGAGAGGGCATCCTTGTCGTGTTCCTGATCTCAGGGGGAAAGCTCTTAGTTTTTCCCCATTGAGGATGATGTTAGCTGAGGGCTTCTCATAGATGACTTTTACGATGTTTAGGTAAGTTCCTTCTATCCTGACTTTCTCGAGGGTCTTTATTAAGAAGGGATGCTGTAACTTGTCAAAGGCTTTTTCTGCATCTATCGACAGGATCACATGGTTTTGATCTTTTCTTTTATTAGTGTGATGTATCACATTGATTGATTTGCTAATATTGAACCAGACCTTTAACCCAGGAATGAATCCCACTTGATCATGGTGGATAATTCTTTTGATGTGTTGTTGGATTCGATTTGCAAATATCTTGTTGAGGATTTTTGCATCCGTATTCATCAAGGGTATTGAACTGTAGTTCTCTTTTTTTGCTGGATCTCTGTCTGGCTTGGGAATCAGAGTGATGCTGGCNTTGGATGTGGGGCAAGAAACCATCAAAACCCTAGAAGAGAAAGCAGGAAAATCCTCCTTGACCTCAACCGCAGCAATTTCTTACTTGACACATCCCCGAAAGCAAGGGAGTCAAGAGCAAAAATGAACTTTTGATAAAAAGATAAAAAACTTCTGCACGGCAAGGGCACAATCCATAAAACTAATGGGCAACTGATGGAATGGGAAAAGATAGTTGTAAATGACATATCAGATAAAGGGCTAGTATCCAACATTTATAAGGAACTCACCAAACTCCACACCTAAAAACAAATGATCCAGTGAAGAAATGGGCAGGAGACATGAACAGACACTTTTCTAAAGAGGACATCTAGATGGACAACAGACACATGAAACGATGCTCAGTGTCCCTCATCATCAGGGAAATACAAATCAAAACCACACTGAGATACCACCTCACGCCGGTCAGGGTGGCTAAAATGAGCAAATCAAAGAACTCTAGATGCTGGCGAGGATGTGGAGAAATGGGCACACTCATACACTGTTGGTGGGAATATAAACTGGTACAGCCCCTCTGGAAAACAGTATGGAGGTTCCTCAGAGAAATAACAATAGAACTCCCCTATGATCCAGCAATAGCACTGCTAGGAATTTACCCAAGGGTTACAGGAGTGCTGATGCATAGGGGCATATGTACCTCTCTGTTCATAGCAGCACCCTCAACAATAGCTAAAACATGGAAAGAGCCTAAGTGTCCATCAACTGATGAATGGATCAAGAAAGAGGGCACTTGTTCGGTTGAGCACTGGGTGTTATATATAAACCAACTTGACAATAAACTATAAAAAAATAGAAAATGTGGTATATTTATACAATGGAATACTACATGGCAATGAGAAAGAGTGAAATCTGGCCATTTGTAGCAACATGAATGGAACTGGAGGGTGTTATGCTGAGAGAAATAAGTCAGGCAGAGAAGGACAGATACCATATGTTTGCACATATAGGTGGAGTTGGAGGAACTTAAAGGAGGACCATGAGGGAGAAGAAGAGGAAAAATAGTTGGGGAGAGGGAGGTAAGCAAACCATGAGAGACTCTTGAATGCTAAGAACAAACTGAGGGCTGATGGAGGTGGGTGAGAGGGGAATGGGGGTGATGGGCATGGGGGAGGGTACTTGTTGGGATGAGCACTGACAATAAACTAAGAAAAAAAAGTTACATTTCTTAGTTATAGTAACCACATTTCAAGTGCTCATCAGTTTGAATTCAGGCTACTTAGATTCATATCCTGAATCTTTCACTTCTAGTGGTGTGACCTTGGGATACTGCAGCCTTTTTTCATCTATTACATAGGTCTAATAATCGTACGTATCTTAAAGATTGTGTTAAAGATGAAATGAGTTGCTACTTGTAAAGTGTTCAGACTAGTGCTTGACACATACTAATACTTAACAAATTATAGTATTGTAGCCTAACAGTAGTACCTGATGTATA
>NW_027531027.1:186749-199013 GCF_008692635.1 Crocuta crocuta
TAAAAGCTAAGTTTTGTCCAGCAGCTGGTGAAGTGAAAATATCACTGGACTAGGTTCTGGAGAATCCTAGGTCTAATTCTAGGTGGGACTCTGATATTCATTCTCTATGTAACCTTCGGCACACTGTTTATCCCTATTGGCCTCAGAACAGTGATTGCATGGCTCTAGACGGTATCTCTGCCCTATCAGTTGCAGTACTCTTTAAGGAAAATGATCCTGTTTCAGATTGCATAAAACAATTAAGATAGAAAAGAACATGGCATATCTGAGGAATAATAATTAGAGCTGTCATTTACCAAAAGCTTACATTGTACTGGACACTATACATGCATTATTTCATTAATTCTCACAACAGCCCTAAGAGATAGTCATTATCCTCATTTTGCCAATGAAGAAATTGAACCTAGAAAAGTAGGGGTTTAGAAAGACATAGCCACTGCCCACTTTCAGACAGGCAATTGTGAGTGATAAAGTATACATTCAAACCCAGGTCTGTTTATTACCAAGACCACATTTTGAGCCACCCTGTCAAACTACCCAGGAGGCTTGAAGGGAGAGAGTGAAGCTAGAAAAGTGGGTCAGAGTCACTCTAGCATAACTATGGAGTAGGAACGGGAGGAGGGAAGACTGGAACCAGAGAGACCCATTAAGAGACTGTTACATGTAGGTGGGAAATAATAGGGATCCTGAACTGGGGCAACAGCCTTGAAGATGAGGAGAATGGAACAGATGAAAGACATTGAACTGCTATTCAATCACTCTTTTGTCAATTCATTGAGGGTATGAATTGTTGTTGTTTATCTTTCTATCCTACCACTGCCTGTGAGGTCTACTGACAGAGACACACAGATACACCACAATACAGCACTTCACATACAAATTACTATTGATTATATTTCAATTAAATTGAGTTTACAAGACCAGGTGACAGGTTGTATCTTAGGAGAAGTCCAAGATGGTTTCTAGTTTAGAAATGCTGATGCATAGGAGCACATGTACCCCAATGTTCATAGCAGCACTCTCCACAATAGCTAAAACATGGAAAGAGCCTAAGTGTCCATCAACAGATGAATGGATCAAGAAGATGTGGTTTATCTATACCATGGAATACTACATGGCAATGAGAAAGAGTGAAATCTGGCCATTTGTAGCAACATGAATGGAACTGGAGGGTGTTATGCTGAGAGAAATAAGTCAGGCAGAGAAGGACAGATACCATATGTTTGCACATATAGGTGGAGTTGGAGGAACTTAAAGGAGGACCATGAGGGAGAAGAAGAGGAAAAATAGTTGGGGAGAGGGAGGTAAGCAAACCATGAGAGACTCTTGAATGCTAAGAACAAACTGAGGGCTGATGGAGGTGGGTGAGAGGGGAATGGGGGTGATGGGCATGGGGGAGGGTACTTGTTGGGATGAGCACTGACAATAAACTAAGAAAAAAAAGTTACATTTCTTAGTTATAGTAACCACATTTCAAGTGCTCATCAGTTTGAATTCAGGCTACTTAGATTCATATCCTGAATCTTTCACTTCTAGTGGTGTGACCTTGGGATACTGCAGCCTTTTTTCATCTATTACATAGGTCTAATAATCGTACGTATCTTAAAGATTGTGTTAAAGATGAAATGAGTTGCTACTTGTAAAGTGTTCAGACTAGTGCTTGANTCAAAGAAAAGTAACATTGCCAATTGATGCATCTTAAAAGCTAAAAGTTTTGTCCAGCAGCTGGTGAAGTGAAAATATCACTGGACTAGGTTCTGGAGAATCCTAGGTCTAATTCTAGGTGGGACTCTGATATTCATTCTCTATAGAAAAGTAACATTGCCAATTGATGCATCTTAAAAGCTAAAAGTTTTGTCCAGCAGCTGGTGAAGTGAAAATATCACTGGACTAGGTTCTGGAGAATCCTAGGTCTAATTCTAGGTGGGACTCTGATATTCATTCTCTATGTAACCTTCGGCACACTGTTTATCCCTATTGGCCTCAGAACAGTGATTGCATGGCTCTAGACGGTATCTCTGCCCTATCAGTTGCAGTACTCTTTAAGGAAAATGATCCTGTTTCAGATTGCATAAAACAATTAAGATAGAAAAGAACATGGCATATCTGAGGAATAATAATTAGAGCTGTCATTTACCAAAAGCTTACATTGTACTGGACACTATACATGCATTATTTCATTAATTCTCACAACAGCCCTAAGAGATAGTCATTATCCTCATTTTGCCAATGAAGAAATTGAACCTAGAAAAGTAGGGGTTTAGAAAGACATAGCCACTGCCCACTTTCAGACAGGCAATTGTGAGTGATAAAGTATACATTCAAACCCAGGTCTGTTTATTACCAAGACCACATTTTGAGCCACCCTGTCAAACTACCCAGGAGGCTTGAAGGGAGAGAGTGAAGCTAGAAAAGTGGGTCAGAGTCACTCTAGCATAACTATGGAGTAGGAACGGGAGGAGGGAAGACTGGAACCAGAGAGACCCATTAAGAGACTGTTACATGTAGGTGGGAAATAATAGGGATCCTGAACTGGGGCAACAGCCTTGAAGATGAGGAGAATGGAACAGATGAAAGACATTGAACTGCTATTCAATCACTCTTTTGTCAATTCATTGAGGGTATGAATTGTTGTTGTTTATCTTTCTATCCTACCACTGCCTGTGAGGTCTACTGACAGAGACACACAGATACACCACAATACAGCACTTCACATACAAATTACTATTGATTATATTTCAATTAAATTGAGTTTACAAGACCAGGTGACAGGTTGTATCTTAGGAGAAGTCCAAGATGGTTTCTAGTTTAGAAATGCTGATGCATAGGAGCACATGTACCCCAATGTTCATAGCAGCACTCTCCACAATAGCTAAAACATGGAAAGAGCCTAAGTGTCCATCAACAGATGAATGGATCAAGAAGATGTGGTTTATCTATACCATGGAATACTACATGGCAATGAGAAACAATGAAATCTGGCCATGTGTAGCAACATGGATGGACCTTGAGGGTGTTATGCTGAGCGAAATAAGTCAGGCAGAGAAGGACAAATATCATATGTTTGCACGTATAGGAGGATTAGGAGGAACTTGACGGAGGAACAAGGGGGAGAAGAAGGGCAGAAATGGTGGGGGAAAGGGAGAGAAGCAAACCATGAGAGACTCTTGAATGCTGACAAAAACTGAGGACTGATGGATGTGGGGGGAGGGGGGGATGGGCATGGAGGAGGACACTTGTGGGGATGAGCACTGAGTGTTATGTGGAAACTAATTCGACAATAAACTATTAAAAAAAAAAAGAACCTGAATCTTAGGGAGAATTCTGAAATTTCTTTCCATGGAGATGTAGAAAACTCAGTATGCCTCAACTACCTTGCTTTCCCTACACTAAGGTCAGTTATTGGCAGGGCCCCAGCTAGGGTAAAGCCCTTTGGTCTGGGGAGGGAGTTGGTTCTCTTGGGGGCCTCCCTTCCGTTTTCTCTGCCCTGGGCAGTGAGTCCTTCTTCATAGTATTTGAATTAGAGGAAACAGATAGACTGAGGAAGTGAAGAAAAAAACAAGCTGCCTGGGCTCTGTAAGCCAATGTAAACATTTGGTGGTTTCCTGTTGTTGCAGCCTAAAGTGTCCCATGACATCATTCCTGGCCTTTCCAGAATACACTGGCTTGGCTAAGTTTCCTTACCTGTCCAAGGCTGAGTGGCGGTCACCCCTCTTTCTCACCAGGGTTAGATCCTCTGGAACTAGAGGGAATTCTCTGGACCAACCATTTGGCACCTGCCCAGTTGGCCACATAGGCCTTTCTAGCCCTATAAGGCATTGGAGGCTCTGGACTGAACATGCTGTCCCACTTCCCAGAGACCCAGTGCCTTATGGGTCAGAACAAGATTTCTCAAGCCGGAAAACTTATTTTCCTTCTTTTACTGGAGATTTGGAGTTAGAAGAGAGGAAGGAGGGTGTGACACACAGACTCTGAAATAAGCCATAACTGCTTCCTCTCCTTTCTATCCTACTCAACGGCATACAGGCATATGTTCTCAATGTTGGACATGAATTCCTAGGAACAAAACTAAAAGGACCCTTTCAAGCTTGGTAGTCTAATCTTCCCATAATGCATACAAGAGCACTGAGATCAAAAGAAAGGAAAAAAAAAAAAGCTAGTCCCAGTCACCAGTTGGTCAGTGCAGCATAAGCCATCCACTGCCTGAGGTCTGAACATGAGCTATCTTGAGACAGGGTGATATAACTGCAAGAGCTCTTGACAGGAAATTCAGAAAACAGGGTCTAAACTCTAATTCCTCTTTGGGAGCTTGGAAAAATTCCTCTTTTTGGGGTGCCTTGGCTTATCTATAATTTAGTTCAAGGTAGCAAATATTGTTTGGTAGAGCTGGTAGCTCCTGGGAATGAGGAAAAAAATAAAATCAAACATGATGAGAACACTTGCCATTTCACAGGTTGGAATGAAAAGAGAATGAAGGGGCGCCTGGGTAGCTCAGTCGATTAAGAGTCCAACTTCAGCTCAGGTCATGATCTCATGGTTTGTGGGTTCAAGCCCCGCATCAGGCCCTGTATTGACAGCTCAGAGCCTGGAGCCTGCTTCTAATTCTGTGTCTCCCTCTCTCTCTGCCCCTTCCCCACTTATGCTCTGTTTCTCTCTGGCTCAATAATAAATAAACATCAAAAAATTTTACTTTTTAATAGTTTATTGTCAAGTTGGTTTCCATATAACACCCAGTGCTCATCCCCAGAAGCGCCCTCCTCCATGCCTATCATCCCCCTTCCCCTACCCCAACACCCATCAGGCCTCAATTTGTTCTCAGCATTCAAGAGTATCTCATGGTTTGCCTCCCTCCCTCTCCCCCACTATTTCCCCCCTTCTTCTCCCCCACGGTCCTCCACTAAGTTCCTTCTAATCCTCCTATACGTGCAAACATATGGTAGAAAAAAAAGAGAGAGAATGGGGGAGCCTGGGTGGCTCAGTCAGTTAAGTGTTTGACTTTGACTCAGGTCATAATCTCACGGTTCGTGGGTTTGAACCCCGCGATGGACTCTGTGCTGACAGCTACCTCAGAGCCTGCAGCCTATCTTCAGATTCTGTGACTCCCTCTCTCTGAGCCTCCTCTGCTCACGCTGTCTCTATCTCTCTCTCAAAAATAAATAAAACATTAAAATTTTAAAAAAGGAGAGAATAAAAAAGATGGTCAGAATTCTGTAAGAGATCTAAAGCCTATGTGGACTACACAGGCTTGTTTCTAGGCAAAATCAAACCATAATCAAGGCTCCGGTGTCTTTTAGGGATGTAATTTCCCTCCCTACTCTCCTCAGAAAGCAGCAGAGAGCTCTCAATGGGCCAGAGTATTGTTTCCACAAAAGCTTACCAGTTCTAGTCCAATTTAGTTGGATAGATTTGCACAGAAATATGACAAAGTCATAAATCACTGTCTGCAAAATCAAGCCAAATGACTTATGGTAAATCCTGTAGCCAACAGTAACACGATTTCAAACTCTAGCTATCCAATGGAGCATAGGATATTTGAAATTGCTTTTTTTTTTTTTCCAAATAGTTTCTTGTCAAATTAGTTTCCACATAACACCCAGTGCTCATCCCCACAAGTGTCCTCCTCCATGCCCATCCCCCCTACCCCCCACNTCATATTCGGTGCGTGAATCCGATCAAAAGACATAGGGTAGCAGAATGGATTTTAAAAAACCCACCTATTTGCTGTCTACAAGAAACTCACTTTAGACTGGAGGACACCTTNTGGAGTAGCCATACTTATATCAGACGAACTGGACTTTAAAGTAAAGACAGGAACAAGGGAGGAAGTGGGTCATTATATAGTAATTACAGGGTCTATCAATCAGGAAGAGATAACACTTTTAAATGTCTATGCACCTAATTCATTGTTTGAGTTCAGCATTGTCCTAATGCCAAATCTGAATAAAGATACTACAGATAGAACTACAGGTCAATATCTCTGATGAACATAGATGTCAAAATTCTTAGCAAAATATTAGCAAACAAAATCTAACAACACATTTGAAAAATCATTCACTAATATCAAGTCGGATTTATTCCCTTCGATGCAAAGGTGGCTCAGTATTCAGAAATCAATCAACATGATAAATCACATCAATAAGAGAAAGATAAAAACCTTATGATCATTTCATTAGATGCAGGAAAAGCATTTGACAAAGTACAATATGGATTCATGGTTAAAAACCCTCAAAAAATGTAGGTTTAGAAGGAACATACTTCAACATAATAAAGGCCTTATGTGAAAAACTCCCACAGCTAACATGGACCTCAATGGGGAAAAACTGAGAGCTTTTCCTCTAATGTCAAGAATAAGACAAGGATGTACACACTTACCATTGTATTCAACATAGGATTGGAAGTCCTAGACACACCAATCAGACAATAAAAAGAAATAAAATGCATCCAAATGGGCAAGAAAGAAGTTAAACTTCCATTATTTTCATATGACATGATACTATATATAGAAAACCCTGAAGACTAAGCAATGCACACACGAGCACGGGTGTGCGTGCACACGCAGACACACACACACACACACAACTAAAGAACTGATAAATTAGTTCAGTAAGGTTGCAGGATACAAAATTAATATATATAATTCCATTGCATTTCTATACACTAATAATTTAGCAGCGGAAAGAGAAATTAAGAAAACAATCCCATGTACAATTGCACCAAAAATAATAAAACAGCTTGGGATAAATTTAACAAAGAGGTGAAAGGCTTATACTCTGATAACTATAAAGCATTGATGACAGAAATTAAAGATGATGCTAATAAATAGAAAGATATTCCATGCTCATGAAGTAGAAAAACAAATATTGTTAAAATGTCCATACTACCCAAAACAATCTAAACATTCAATGCAATCCTTATCAAAGTACAAACAGCATTTTTTCACATAACTAGAAAAAAACAATCCTAAAATTTGTATGGAGCCACAAAAGACCCAGTGTAGCCAAAGCAACCTTGAAAAGGAAGAGCAAAGCTGGGGGCATTACAATTCTGGACTTTAAGTTATATTACAAAGCTGTCATACTCAAAGCAGTAGAGTACTGGCACAAAAATAGACCCATATATTACTAGAATGGAAAAGAAAATCCATAAAGGAATCCACAGAAATATGGTCAAATAATCATTGACAAAGCAGGAAAGAATATCTAGTGGACAAAAGGCAGTCTCGTCAACAAATGGTGTTGGGAAAACTGGTCAGCTACATGCAAAAAAAAGGAAACTAGACAATTTTCCGACACCATATGCAAAAATAAATTCAAAACAGATTAAGGACCTAAATGTGAGACCTGGAACCATAAAATTCCTAGAAGAGAAGAGAGGCAAAAATTTATCTAACATTGGTCACACCATCATCTTTCTAGATACATCTCCTGAGGAAAGAGAAACAAAATAAAAAAAATAAACTATTGAAACTTCATCAAAATATAAAGCTTCTAAGGCACTTAGGTGGCTTAGTAGGTTAAGCGTCGAGCTCTTAATTTTAGCTCAAGTTCATGGGATCAAGCACTGCCTCAGGCTCTGGACTGACAGCGCAGAGCCTGCTTGGGATTCTTTCTCTCTCCCTCCGTCTCTCTTTCTATCTGCGCCTTCCCTGCTCTCTCTCTCTCTCTCTCTCTCTCACTCGCTCGCTTGCTCTCTCTCTCACTCTCGCTTGCTCGCTGTCTCAAAATAAAGAAATATTTAAAAAAACTGAACTTACCATTAAAAAAAAGAAAAAGGGAAAAAACTTCTGCACAGCAAAGGAAACAACCAACAAAACTAAAAGACAATATAATGAATAGGGGAAGATAATTGCAAATGACATATCCAGTAAAGGGATATCCAAACTACATAACGAACTTTTAAAATCTAACCTCCCCCAAATAATCCAATGGGCAGAAGATATAAACAGGCATTTCTCTGAGAAGACATCCAGATGGCAACAGACATATGAAAACATGTTCAACATCACCTATCATCATGGAAATGCAAATAAAAAGCGCAATGAGATATCACCTCACATGAGTTAGAATGGCTAAAATCAAAAACACAAGAAACAAGTGTTGGCAAGGGTATTGGAAAAAGGAACTCTCATGCACTGTTGGTGGATTGGCAAACTGGTTCAGTCACTGTGGAAAACAGTATGGAGGTTCCTCAAAGAATTAACAATAGAACTCCCTATGACCCAGCAGTAGCACTGCTAGGAATTTACCCAAGGGATACAGGAATGCTGATGCATTGGAGCACATGTACCCCAATGTTCATAGCAGCACTCCAACAATAGCCAAAACATGGAGAAAGCCTAAGTGTCCATCAGCGGACGAATGGATCAAGAAGATGTGGTTTCTCTATACAATGGAATACTACATGGCANTTAAAAAAATAAATTAACCAAAAAGAAACAAATTAAGATTTTTAATTTCCAAGCCCTTTGGGAAAGCAAAATTAATGCAATGAAAAACAGAATGTCTGATTAATAAATTTAACAATAAGCGAAAGAAATTTTATTATCTAAATTAACCCATTTATTATAGGCTGGCAACGTTTCAAATGGTGGAGCTTCTACTGATCTTTCAAGTCCTTCAGCCTTCCAATGGCTGTGATAGCAGAAGTGATATTATAGGACCAGGTGCCACCGGCTATGGTCTTCATGCAGGAACCAGAATGGTAGACCCCACAGCTTATCTTTTCATCTTGTTTTTGCCCCAGAAGGAGCAAATGTACTTGGTGTGCTGGCTTATTTCAATCTTCTTCACCATTTTCCTGAGGGAGGCACGATAACGCGTCCCTTATTTACTGACAATTCTGACCTTCTTAACGCACTTAACCATGTCGTTGCAAACTAGGTCTGAGTCCAGAGAGCTAAAATAAAATTATCTTTAAAAAAATCTTACCAGGGCGCCTTGGTAGTTCAATCACTTAAGCGTCCAGCTCTTAGTTTTGGCCAAAGTCATGATATCATGGTTTGTAATCTTGAACCCCATGTTGGGCTCTGCACTGACTGTACAGAGCCTGCTTGGGATTCTCTGTCTCTCTCTCTTTTTGCCCCTCCTCTTCTCTCTCTCTCTCTCTCAAAATAAAGAAATAAACATTATAAGAATCTTATCCACATTAAAATGTTCTGGGTTCTTTGAAATTTTTAGAAGAATGACTACGTCTTTGCCATTATTTTTTTAAATATTTTAATCCTCCAAGTCCCCACTCTAAAGTTATCTCCTACATGAAGTCTACTTGCAATATTCCCAAAATATTGTATTTTAAATTGAAACTTAATCCCATTCAGCCTTCACAGGTGTGTGTCTCTAGGTCCTCAGAGAAGAGCTGGTGGAAGAAAAAGATGGAACTCCCTGATGCTAGTGCTTTTTCTGGGGCAGACAATGTGGTGGCACTCTTCTTGTGCTACTGTACTGCCCACAATTATGTAAAGACAGACTGACAAAGACCAAGCCTCTAGACTCTCTTTTGAGCTACCCTGCTTTAGTCAAGTGTTTCAATTCTGGCACTGCCACTAACTTGCTGTGTGACTATGAGCAAATCTCAGTCCCTCTCTGTTCTCAATTTTTGAAGGATCCTTCCATTTCTGGATTCTATTACTACAAGATGCAGGATTTTATGCAGTTTCTCTCATGAGGACTTCAGAAACTAGATATGTCCACTATTATTCTCATTCTCTCTCTCATCTCTTCCATTTCGCTCTCTTTTCTGTCTCTCCCTCTTTCTATCTCTTCTTGTCTCTATGTTTTCTGTTTTTGTTTCTCTCTTTCTCCCTCTTTTTGTTTTTCTCACCATCTTCTCCCTCTCTGGCATTCTCTTTTGCTCTCTCTCTCTCTCTCTCTCACTCTTTCTCTCTCTCTCCTGCCCCACTCCAACCACAGGAAGTGAATCTGGCTGAATAGCTCCCAACTCAAAATAGCTTTGATGCTTCCTGAGTGTTGCTGGTGAGTAGTAGAAATGAGGCCTCAGGAAGAACAAATGCCCCACCCATCCCCTAGGGAAGGACTCACAGAGTTAAGGAGGAAGGCAGCAGGGTGAAGCATCTCATATCAGGGCCAGCTGGCTCTTACCCTCTAGCCTTTCACCCAAAGAGAGAGCATTAATCACGGATCACAAAGGATCTCCATCTCCTAGATGATCTGAGCCAGAGGTTCTTAACAACCATATACTCCCTCTTCCTTCTTCTGTGCTCCATAATTATACAAGGGTGAAAACTGAGGACCACAGACATGAAAAGAATGGGCCACTGCTCCACAGTGAAGTAATAGAAGAACTGGAAACAGAATGTTGGTCTCCTGATTTCTAATCAAGTACTCTGAAAAAAATTATAAAAGTGATTCAACACCATCAGTTGAAGGACACTTTTCAGAGCATTTTTCTAAGACAAAGACGGTTGAGGATAGTGATAAGTGGTATGTATATTCAATAGATATCCAGACTGTGAACATTTGAGAAGAGGGTCCAGGTCTCTATTGTCTCCAATGAAGGCCCAAGGTCAGCAATGAATAAATGAGGGAAGCAGCTTCCATCAAGGCACTTGAGGGATACTGCTGACTCCTCTGGGACTCTGGGTATATATGTAGAACACTCCAGAAATTTGAAGATCAATGGGTGAAAACATTTAGTCTCAGTCTCTTCTAAACTTGCTCAATCAATCCNTTCTTCTCTATAAAAGCAGTAATAATATCTTTCTTATCTGGATCCCTGATGCTAGGAGCAGCAGCAATCTTTAAAAAAATAAAATATAAGAAAGAACTTTGATAAAAATATGACACTGCTCTGCAAATGTGATGGTTGGGTGCTATGGTGATGTCCCAGCTAGCAATTATGTTCTCAGCAGCAACTCTGAGTCATCCTCTCACTCTCAAAGCTGGAGACCTTGAAAGGGGAGAAATGAGGTGAGTCTTTTGTTATGTGATTTTTCTGTGATGGGGGGCCATACCAGGGGTGAACAGAGACCCTCAAATACATACTCTGCTCATATTCTAGCTTCCTAGGCACTAAATAGTCACCTAAGGCATAGACAGCATTCCCTCCTCTGGTATTTAATTCTGAGATACCAAGTCCTCAAGCCACTGGGGTTTCTGAAGGACTAGAAGTCAGAAACCCCAACTTCTTTTTTTTAAATTTTATTTTAATCCAAGTTAGTTAACATATAGTATAATAATGATTTCAGGAATAGAATTCAGTGATTTATCACGTACATATGACACTCAGTGCTCATCCCAACAAGTGCCCTCCATAATGCCCATCACCCATTCAGTCTATCACTCTACCCAATACCCCTCCAGCAACACTCATCTGTTCTCTGTATTTAAGTCTTTTATGGTTTGTCCCCTTCTCTGTTTTTATATTACTCCTCCTTCCCTTTCCTTAGGTTCATCTGTTTTGCCTCTCAAATTCCACATATGAGTGAAATCACATGATATTTATCTTTTTTTACTAATTTCACTTAGCATAATATACTCTAGCTCCATTCATGTCATAGCAAATGGCAAGATTTCATTCTTTTGATGGCTGAGTGATATTCCAGTGTGCGTGTGTGTGTGTGTACCATATCTTCTTTTTTTTTTAATTCAGTCTCAGTTTTACAGCCAGCTATGGACTGTAGCTTTGTAACTAATTTACTCTGTGGTTTCAGGCAACGTTCATTCCCTCTCTGAGACTTTCTTGTTTTTAATATACAGAATGATCTAAGTATGTAAAGTTATCTTTCAAGAGTCCTGCACTAGGATTTAGACCACTGGATTCAAACCCTAGCTTTGTCACAATAACTGCATGACCTTAGACAAGTTCTTTACTGGGCCTCAGTTTTGGCAACTACAAATGAAGTATTTGGTTTAGATGCTTGGCACCGTGTTTCATGAATTCTGAGATTCAGGAAATCTGTGTTCTAGCTCTAATTGTCACAGGGTGAATCATTTTCTCAGTTTAGACTGGTCTTATCCCTTCTGTGGGCTTAAATTTCCCCATTTGTATCATTAGGGAATTCAAGTACAAGTTATTTATACACACCCTCTGGTTCTAACAGCCTGTGATTCTAACATTTTACAATCACTGAAAATTAAGTGAAAGGGGCAAGAGGCCACACCCAAAATTTCTCATAAATTAACAGTGATTGCCCTCTATAGATCTGACCTGAAACTACAGAACCAGCTAGGCTTGATCTGCTGAGGCAGGAGTGAAAAAAAGAAGACAACTGGATGCTTCACCAAATAAGGTCAGACACATAGACTA